>NW_008689285.1:43723-45259 GCF_000695815.1 Acanthisitta chloris
TCCCTGCTCTCCTGGAGATGCTAAACACCTCCTGCCCGTGGGAAGCAGTGAATTAATTTCTTGTTTTGCTTTGCTTGTGTGTGCAGCTTTTGCTTTCCCTATTAAACTGTCTTTATCCCAACCCGTGAATTTTCGTAGCTTTTACCCTTCTGATTCGCTCCCCCATCCCGTTGGTGGGGGAGTGAGCAAGGGGCTTTGTGCTGTTTGGTGACTGCCTGGGGTTAGACCATGGCAGTCTTGACAGAGCAGTCCCACTGTCTTCATAAACTGTTTTAGAAACCTGAGCCCAAACCCAAAACCGCACAGAGAGAGATGGGAGCAGAGAAGACGTGTCCTAGTGTGCTTAAAGCATCAACTCCTGATGCATCTGTATAAGGAGGAAATAGAGACAAAGATTCACTCATAGCATGTTTAAAATACAGAGGGAATATTTTCAGTATGTTCTGCTCAGGCTGTGGCCTATTTTCTTTCAATCAATTAATTTGTGAACACAT
The DNA here is from genome assembly GCF_000695815.1 of Acanthisitta chloris. Taxonomy (NCBI): domain Eukaryota; kingdom Metazoa; phylum Chordata; class Aves; order Passeriformes; family Acanthisittidae; genus Acanthisitta; species Acanthisitta chloris. Next base: position 44,218 of record NW_008689285.1, read on the forward strand.
GATCTGAAGGCAGGCTAATGCCTTAAGAGGGAAAGGAGACAGTTTCTGAGAAGTGTTGCCAGATACATACACAATGTGAACCCAAGAATTAAACCTAAAGACTTCAAGAACAAGAGTGCCAGTGTGCTGGCCAGTCCCTGGAGAGGTGAAAAGCCCAGGGGCTCACAACTGTATCAAAGCTCAGTTGTTTGCCACCAGGTCAGCCATAGTACACAGTGAATGTAAAGATGAAAAACTGTTTGTAAGCTGATTTATGCTTATTTATTAGTTTGACTTTGTCAGTCCTACAGACACACAAAAAGCAATGCCTTCCAAGCACATAAGTTGCCATGCTGTGAAATTGATGCTGGTTTTGGAAGGGTTGTTCTTGTTTTTGTCTTTTCTGGTTAACTGGAGAAAGTGTTAGATTTATTAGCATGCTCCACGAGGATGCCTGAGTGTCTTGGAAAGCAAGCAGCATCAGGTTCCAAATGCATGGTTTGACTGCATTAGCTCTTATGAAATAATCTTGTAACTTGAGACATGCCAAGCAACACTTCAAAGCAAATATTTATTTTTAACTCAATTAAATCAGTGAAAGAAGACTGTCTCTCTCTACCCCAGCCACATATTCAAAGCACAAAGTTCCAATTTCTACTTTCCTTTTCTTCATCAAAAATGATTTGCATTGCTTTTGGTCCTAACTAAAGATCCCCTGGTATACTTTTGTGGCAATCTAATTCCAGCAAGTATGCAAGGTTGCATTAACTATGTTCTCATCACTTCTCCTCCTTCAGCAGACCTTTATGAGGCTGTTCTGTTGAGGAGGGCAATTATTAACTATACTGTGGGAATCATCACCACAGTGTGTTAGAGATCAACAGTGCAAATGGGTTAAAAATGAGAAAAGTTCACAAACGGGCTCAAAACCTCATGCAAGGAGCTACCAAGCATAAAGTGCTCTGGTGCCCTGAGCACAGAGGATCCCTTAGCAGCTGACCCTGGGCAGGCAGGGCGCCGTGCCATGGGAAGCATCATACCATTTGCCCTTGCTTCCTATGCT
>NW_008689285.1:45283-49377 GCF_000695815.1 Acanthisitta chloris
GTGCCCATCGGGTGCCACATGGTTGTTCTTATAATTTAAACTAAACTTCAGGGTCATGTCTTTGCAACATGCTTTGTATCCACAAATGGAATTTGATTTCCTAGGACTCATATTGCACAGAGCTCAATGACAGCTTTGGGATGTAAGGACGCTGGAAAATCTGCTCTAGGCATTTAGGTGCTTAACTGCCATTGTCTTGTTATGCAAATCCGGCTCTTAAGAGTGAATCATCCTACCTAAATTTACCCACCTAAAAACAAGCACTTAGTCTAAGTAGTTCTTTAGGTTTATGATATTGTCAAGATGATACAAGAACCTGATGGCTTTTCCTGTTGAAGATACTAGTTCCTGTGGAAAACACATTTTCATGTAAATTCCTTTAGATAAGTTCATGAATAAATGTATGTGTGCATATATATATATATATATATGTATTTACAGGTTTTAAGCCTAAAATCTATGTTTTACACTCCAGTTTTAATTGGGGACACACAAAAAGGCAGGATTAAATCCCAGAAAGTCAACTCCTCGCTTGGCTGCCATGATACACTCACATTCAGGATGCTGCTCATTTCTAACCATCCCATCTGTGTTAGCTTTCTCTTTTTAAATGATTATGAAGACTGAAAGATTCTGTTCTCTGAGGATGTGCTCTAGTTTTTAGATAGTGGGGATGTTTGTCATGAGGAGGCTTAAAAGTCATAGGGTTTAGGTTTTACTGAAAATACTTTACGCTCTTATAAGCTTTCCCTGTAATTTATGTGCAAGTGGCTCCAAAGAACAGCTGAGGATGCCATTTGGGAATAGACTGAAATGTTGTTTCTGGGATATTGCATCAATGACTTGAGTCTTAACCTATGGGAAAAGGGATGAAGAAAGAGCATGACAAAAGCTCTTGCTATGAGCAGTTTTGAGACTCTTCCTACCGAAGAGAGGTATTTCACCTCTTTCTTTATCATTGCAATCAAGTTGTGTTTACTCCCCGACATATTTGTGCATAACACCAAGCAACAGAGTAAGAAGCATAATTCAAATGAAACATTTCCTAATTATTGCTCCATCTCAGTAATAAATATGTATGGCTGGCTTCTGTGCACACAGACAAACAGATGCCCTGGGAAAAACTGGGATGCAGGACTCAGACATATTTATTACTGAGCCATGCCCCACGCGAGGCGTGTGCCAGCAGAACAGCCTCTGCCCAGGGCAGATTCACAGCACAGCCATCACTGGAGAGAAAGAGATCTCACTGCCCCAGGGTGTTGCAAGGACAAGAGATGGAAGCCTCAAGCGTGAGCCTTACTGAGTGACAAAGTACTCTGGAATTAACAGTGAAGGAAACTTACCCAGGAAAAGAAATCTACTGCACATTAGTCAGCCCTAAAAAAATAATGGAAGTACTTGTGTTCAAGGTTAAACCAAATGTGTTCTTAGTCACTTTGCTGGTTTGAAGAGGTTTCTGGAACTACAATTCAGAGAAGCATCTAATCTTTCTTAGAACATCTTTGTCATAAAATAAAGACTAGCTGCTATTTAGATTTTCCATTTTCCCCAGATTCTTTGCTTCTCACAGCCATTCTGTCACTCCTCAGTGGAGAGCTGAGGTCTCTGCTGCTGGTGGCTTTATCCTGACAGCACTGCAGGGATTTACCAGCCACCCTAACTGATACTTGCTGATGAAAGAATATGATGCTTTAAAGCAGTACTGTTTAATGCCTGTTGGCTCCAGGGCACAGTGTAACCTCCCCACACTCACACAGAGCAGTTAAGAAATATTGTAAATGAAAGATCTTTATCCCCATTAACATCATGCACTGTCACATAACCTGCATCCAGAGCTCACCCAGAAGCTTCAACGTTTCTGGTATCAAAGCCCACCACCAAACCTCCACATATCCCACTGGCCACTGCAGACAAATATCACCCATTTTAAAACTGGAAATACTGTAAATGTGATGTGATTGTCCATGTCAGCTGTAGGGCACATGCTGTGGCCCCATGGCTGGCAGGTTTGGGAAGCCAGGTCATAGAAAATTAAACACAATCTATTTACCACAGAGGGCTAGGAGGACTGTGTTGCACAAGGAACTAAACACAGCTCTGTCTGAGACTCACAGCACCCAGGCAGAAGTTCCTTCAGGTATTACAGCAAGTTTCAAAAAAATCCATCATCACAAACAGTTCTAATTATTTCCAGCCAAATGCCTGTAACCTTGGCAAAAAACCATTATTGAGCAGGCTATTGATCTAGTTGGTAAATAAATACACATATGTCATCAGTAAGTTTTATACCCTCCTGGGTATAAAACCAAAATCTTAAGGACTACTAGTTATCTGACATATGATTTTAATTAGGATTTATTGATTAGGAATTTTTTATTTAAAAACAAATGGACTTTCTTGATATAAGGCCTAGCACAGGATTTCTGCAAAGTTAAATAATGACTGACTTTGTACACAACAACCTGTGACCCACATCCTAATTACTTCACAAGGAAGTTTGCTTTTTATTTCAGCAGAAGAACGAGGCAACATTTATTCTAAATACCATGAAAGGTTAATGGGGAGGGAGAAGGCCTCAGCTAATAGAACCATACAGGGAAGTGATTCTCAATGCCTAGTCTTAGCCAGCTAACCACGGCTATTGAACTCAAATTAAAAAGAATGAAAGAAAAGAGAAAAAAAAAGGCACAAGAACTTCTTAAAAGCTAGACAGGAGATTAACTCTAACATCTCCTCGGACCCTACTATAGTTCCTTGCCTGCCTACAGTGGGGATTTGGCACAAGTTTAAGCTCTCTCCAGAAAGTTCCACAAATACCAGGAGGTCAAGGTCACAGGTAATTTATGTCTCTGGGCTGAAGTGAGTCTAGGATTGGTTCTCTATGCTCAGGGTCAACCTCAGCCATTGAGCAGACTCATTTTAGCCCTTGTGCTACTGTGGGTGAGAAAGAACCCCTTTGGGTACTGCAGATGGCAATGAGAACTGCCTATGGAGGCAAAGCTCCATCAGAACAAGCTTCCCACCTTTTCCATTATTTTCCATAAAATTATCGTTCAACTCAAGGTCAACTAATTGCAGCCATATTTCTCCTGCTGTAAACTGTAACCACACACGTTTGTGCAGTCCAGAATCCACCCCTACTTCACCAGCAGCTGAGGCAATTTTCCACACCACAGGTGAAAGCCACAGCATCCATCCCCTGCTCTCCCTTCCCAACTACCTAAGCACACATAACATGATATACATACAGATCTCCCAATCTAAGAAACAGACTGTTAATCTGTTAGCATTACATTATAGCTAAATAAACAATTCTCTGAGGAGATGTTTCTTTTAAAAGTAACCATTTGTGTTGTAATCTTTTATCCACCCGAGTCAGGAAGAATCAGCATTTCCTGAGATGCCTGTGGGGAGCTTCATGACTCTGCCTCTCAGGTAAAACTAATCCTCTTTATTTGTTGCACACAGAAAGCATATGACCACTCAAATCTCTGTGCAGCTCTATTAGAACCATTTACTCCAGAAAATGTCATTGACAGTTGTTTTTTTGGAAGTATCTAAGGAAAGGAAAGGAAAAAAGCACAAAACCTCAAACCCCTCCAGAGGTCTCCTGATGCTTGAGTGACATAAATATTCACTAGACCATAGGAGACTCTAGTCTCATTTGTTTAAATTCAATTATGTCATTATCTGCAGCACAGTGACAGGGGATAATGAAATGCATGGCATACCTGCACAGGGAGAGGAGGGACTGACTGACAGTGCTCTGCAGCACCAAACGGGGCTGCATGAGGTTTTCTACTTGGCTGATTACTTTGCCTTTACGAAGTGTGACCCCATGGCTAAATGCTACCAGGAGAGAGTGAAAACTTCAATGCTGTCATTTTAATTTCTTTCCCACTGGGGAATTATAAATGAGACTGAAGGCTGGTTTATTATCTCTATTTCAGTTCAGCTAAAACTGTAAACAGTCCCAACAGTCCCTCAGATGGGTAGCTCTGGCCCTCTATAATGGGGAGCAGAACTGCATAGCAGCATCAGAGTGGGGCACAGTGATTCCACTACAGCTGCAGAGACTAACAGCAGCTGGC
>NW_008689285.1:49421-50536 GCF_000695815.1 Acanthisitta chloris
TAAAAGCAGAAAACTGATTTTTTTCCAGAAGCTTTGATGTCTCCCACAGCCGAGAAAACCCAACACATTTCACATGCTAACCACTTGTTTCCTTTTTCCAGTTTTCAAAACAAAAGCACATCCCAAGACTTACCTGAGGCCTGATTTCTGGATGTCAAAATCTGAGACAAGCCCAGTAAAAGTGGGGCTCCAGTGCTTGATGGAGGTTGGTTAACCCAAGGCTGGCCTTGGGATTTCAGACATTTGGCCTCTGTCTATCCACTTCTCCCAGGGCAGTGCCATGCCATCGTGGTGTGACCCTCTGAGCTCAGAGTGGGGACTCACTGCACTCCTGCTCTGCGGGCAGAGCTGCAGCCTCGAGAGCAGGCAGGTGTGTGGGGAGCAGCAAGAGTCTGTCTGTCTGTCTGTCTCAAGCTGTACAGCCTCCCAGAGACTCACTGAAAGGGGTGTATGACTACAGAACAATCTGAGTTCTGACAAACATCTGCTTTCTAGCTAAAATGCTGTTTCATGGAACAATTCCCACTCTAACATGCAGGCAGGCAGGCTTCAATTTCATCTCAAGGCATACAGGTTGACTTGAAAATACCAGCAGGGATAATGAGACCTCCAACACAAACAATCTGAGCATAGCAGTGGGCAATTCCCAGCCCTCCCCAGAGCCTGCTGCCTGGGCACGTTGGCCATCAGCTGTCTTTATGGGAGAGCACTGGAATCACTAGCAGCTGGGTGGTTTAAAAATGACCATAATCCTGTTGTTGTCAATAATATCTCCTTAGTTGCTAGAAGCTGCTGTTGTGTGCCTGGATACCTTTCCCTTGAACAGGTTTGCCCTTTTAAACAATTTATATCTGTTTGATTCAGAGTGAAAACAAACAGCAAATTCTAATGGTGGGTAATGCTGGCTAATTACCTGCACCAATGAAATGCACCTTTGAACAGTGTGGGCTTCCAAACTGGTACATAAACCAGCAGCTGACTTATTTATTAGCTGTGAAAAGGAGCTGAGGATCAAAACACAATGATTATTCTCTTCAGTCCCCAGGGCTGACTGCTGTGCAGGTGCTGAAAGATAATAAACACAGTCTTGAACTAGAAATGGGAATGGGATTGGG
>NW_008689285.1:50554-65962 GCF_000695815.1 Acanthisitta chloris
AGATTAAATTTAGCCCTGAGAGTCTGCACAAATAGTTTTTCAACATCCTTGCCAACCACAGCAGCTGCCACTGCCTTCCTCAAATCTATCCTGTAGGAAATGATGGGGCAGAATCATTTCAGCAGAATCCCCTGGACCTGGTGCTGATGACATGAGCAGAGACCATTCTCCTATTTGGCTTCTGTTTGTCACAGAAAGTCACAAATACTTGATTATCTTGCAAGGAAAACCTAAATAGGGTGTGACATTCCAATTAAAAATCACTAAGCAGTGTGATTCTGGGTTTGAGAAGTGGACAGAAGACAGGCAAAAAAGAGACAGCTGAGGAACATGAGTCTTGACTCAACAGAGAGTGGCCTTGGTAGGCTAAGGGCAAGAACTCTGCCAGGCCCAGCAGAGCAATCCTGTGGTATTCCCACAGCAATCCTGCTGCTGGGAGAGGAAGATAAAACATTGCTGCTGGCTTAAACTGGCTGTGAGACTCCTGTCCTGGTGTGCATCTGCTGGGTGCAGAAGGGGAAACTCCTGCTCCCCCCTGCAATCAATCACCAACATCATCATCTATCCCAAAATTAAGCGGAATGTCAGAGGTGACCATAATGCACTACATAAGAGCAGAGAACAGGGAAAGAAAGAACAATGATTTTTGTTACTTGATTCTGAAATAGTAGCAGAATAGTTCTTTGATTATTACTAGTTCTAGAATTTCTATTGGAATGATTTCCCTCAGCTCTGCTATGAGCAAGAGCCAAGAAAGAGAAGAAAAAAAAATAATGAAAAAAAGCCAGCACAGGCTGATCTAGTCATCTCAAAGCACAAAGTAATCAGATGGCCATCTACAGGTGTGATCAGTGAGAGGAAATCAAACGTTTTTTCTTTTTAAATTGTAGGACTTTTTTTCCTTTGTTGTATACAAGTGCTCCATCCTCCCTGCTTTAAATCACATATTTATGGATTTTTCCAAGTAAGCATAAGACCCAGCCTTAAAATAAAAGTTTGGAAAGTTTGGATACTCAGAGTGGTTAATACACAATGTTCCACAGACTTTGGTACAGAACATTTGCACTACAAAAAGCTATAAAAAATAAATTTACTTTTCTCTGATGTACTAGAGCATCTTTATAACAAACCTTTCTCCGGCAGTCTTTGGGTAAATCACACATCATCTTTACAATCTTCTGCCCTTGTTAGTCTCTGTGTTGAACTAGAGGGTGGGAGCTTGGTTAGACAGATTTTAGTACGAGTGAAAGAGCAGAAGATGCCTGTGTAAGGTCAAGGGGAAATCTGATGCTGCATGTAAATAATGAACTTTCTTCTCTTTTAGACTGCAGAAAAAAAGAATGTTACAGAATTTCTGTTCCCTTTGGAATGAATAAATATGAGGACTAGGGACTCACATCCATCCCCAGCAGAGGAGACACGCACACAGCCTGTGCCCAAGTGAGCCCAAGCTTAGGGATATAGGTGACATTCAAACCACACAGAAGCCAAACAGTCCTATGGGAGTTGCAATTTTGTTCAGCCTTTGATTTTTAGATTTTTCATTATTCTCTGTCAACATCAGCCTCTTGCCAGTAATATATTATAATTAGGCAATGTGACAGACAGTGGTCCTTGCATTGCCTTCCAAGGGAAATAGGGTATTGGGGCACAATGCCTGGCTGAGACACATGTTGGGGGTAATCCAAGGGCTGCCCTTTGCCTGAGCCACACATACACGTCCCCTGAATGACAGGATTCTACAGAAGAGATTGGACCTGAGTGGAAAAATGATATCTGAGGAGGCAGATGCCACTGCAGACCTACCCACACAAATAAGGAGACAAACAAACCTCTGGCTCCCAGGCAGGTCTGGTGGAGACTGCACAAGACCTGCAGAAATATTTAGTCTCTGATTTTTTTCCCCCCATTTTTTAAAGTAAAAATTAAACACCAAACCACACTTTGATGTTGAGTGAACTTTCCATTTGTTTAATGATCTGAAAGGTTCTTCAACCTTGCCATTCGCCACTTGTTAGCCAAGAGCAGCACTACTATTTACTTTCACAGCTGCCAGCCAAACTGGCCCTAGTAACTACCTGCTGTGGGCCTGTCTCCCTCCCTCCCATCACAGGCTTTTCCTTATCATGAACCAAGCTGGCTAAACATAACAAACATACTGTGCAGCCTGTATTCTGCAAAATAGGTGTCTTTTTTCAGTATATGAAATTCCCATCTGTCTGCTTTTAAGCAGCATCTCTTTTCCTTTCACCCTTCTTACCTTGTATCCTGCACAGACTTCCTGCCAGCATTTGGTGGCTGAGGAACACGTTGCACCACGAATGGGAAGGACATGAAGTCCAGTTCATTCCTTAAATGACAAGGTCTGTTTCTGCTGACGTGACCATTTGCCAAATCCAAATGCTGCAGCTGAGTGATCAGACTGGTCATGGTACCTCCACACTGACCCCCACACATTCAGCCAGACTGTGGATGAAAGGTAATTGAATTCCACCACCACAAAGAACAGGATTAAGGTACATTTTTATGACCTGCTTACTTTTCTGTATTAGCCTTAATATGTATGTGCTTCATTGAAAGAAAAGGTGAAGAAATACTTGAAGTCTGAAAGGTTCAAGCCCTGGCTTCCAGTGTTACCAACTTTTTCAGTGTTATCAGAATGATTTTAAAAAAAAAAAAAAGGATTGTCAATCAGACTCACAAGGTCCCAGCTGTGCCAACAGGTGATATAAACACTCTCTAAAAGATGTATGTTAAGAGCTATTGGGAGGTTTGCCATGTTCTAATCAAACAGCTTCTTTATTCCTTTAGAAAACTTCGGCTTCCTCCTATCCTTAATTACAAAATTGCTGCAGCAGCCTGTAGAGGCTTTTCAAAGAAAATTGTACCTTGGGTGGAGAAGGCAGAGATAAAGGAGGAAACTATTTCCATGGGACAGCTTGGCAATAAAAACTTATGGAATGTTTTGGTCAGGCTGGACACTGTTCTGTTCTTATACAAAACAAGGATGAAATCCTGGTTGTGTCAAGGTCAGTGAGTAGTTTGCCATTGTGATTCAGAGTGCCTTGAACCTGTCAGTCCCTAGATCTTTTCTGAGAAATCACCACATGAAGTTTGATTGCAAAAAGAAAAACAAAAGGACAGGTGGTTTGGGTTTCCACTCCCACCTCAAGACTAAAGCATGCCCAGGGCAGTGAGAAGCCAGCCCAGTGCATACAGTCTCACCAGCAGTGACAGGACATGTTTCAGAGCTCTGTTCTGTTCAGATTCCCTTCATAGGCACTCTGCACTGGCTTCTGGCTTGAAATGATGTCCCCAAATGACTGGGGCTTTCCCAAGTTCCTTGATTTGGCAAATTTAGCTGGAAGGTACAGGCCTGACAACCCTTGTCCCCCATCAGCTGTGACCCCATCCCTATCCCTGCCCATCAGTTTTCGTGAAGAGAACTTTCAGCACTGTTCACCAACAGCATAACTGTAAATCAACCTCCTTTGGTTTTGTTTGGCCTTCCTGTCCCAGGAGAATCTTCTGAATCTTGATTGATATTCTGCCACATGACCCAAATGGGCGTCCTGGAAATCGCAGCCATTACGGAATCACGGGATGGGGAAGGCTGGAAGGGACCACAGTGGGGCACCTGGTCCCACCTCCCTGCTGAAGCAGGGTCAATTATTGTAACACCTTCTCCAAAGACCCAACCTGTGTGCTTACAGCCATAATCCTGCCACTGCATCCTAATAACACGTTTGCCAGCACAGCTCACTGAAGTAATGGCTGCAGGAATGGCATCTCTGTGCTGGATTAAATTTAAGATGCAACCCTTTCAGTGTTTAAGGTCACCAGGGACTGTCTCATGAGTAGTCAGTGTCCTGTTTATTTTCGGGCTGTTGCACACACACTCACCCTGTTTTGGGCTCAGGACTTTGTGCCTTTCACAAAGTCACCATGATTCAGGGATGCAGAATCCACTGCATCCCTCTGTAGATTGTCCCAGTCACTCACTCAAAAAACCCATTTCTATTGATTTTTAGCTGACTTTTGCTTCCAACCATTAGTTTTGCTTTGCCCTCCTTTGCAAGACCATCAGCCCATGGTATTCTCCCTAATTTCACCATGCTCACGTGGTGTAATAGTCACTTCTCAATGTTCTCTTTGTCAAGGTAGATGATCTTCATTTAATCACATCACATTTCAGGCTCATGTACCATTCACTCTTTTCCTAATCCAATGGCACCTTTGTATGGTTATTAACTACATCCACATAGGAGACTGTCCTGGAAAAATTACCATAGGGAAGACCAACCTGCCCCCTTCCCTGCTGATCCATACTGGGCCAAAACTAGAAATAAAATTAATCCTCAGGTGGCTCAAATGTGGGGTTCCTTCTGAATTTCACTTGAATTTGCTGAGCTTTCAGGTATTTTCTACTTGTTTTGTCTAAAAAAAAAAGTGCAGGGTGTGTTTTCACCCAGAGGAGCATTCACTTCATGGATTACTTGAGTTCAAAATGAGATTTAAAATAGCTCTCAGCTATATAACCTATATAGAATTCTCCCATCTTATGCTCAAGGAAGGGAAATATCCTGCTGGAGCAGTTTTACATTTTTATTCAAAAGACTCTGAAATACATTTTTAAGCTTTCCAGAAGTATTTGCTGCTGCTGCTGCTAATGCTTTCCAAGATTCAATGCAATTACTTGTTAATAAAAACAAGTTTTAATGTGCTGGCAGAAAAATGGATACCATTTCCATTCTCTGCCTTAAAACAAATGAAACGTAGGAAGGAATTGAGCTGTCTCATTTCTGAAATGGGAAGCAGATATTTTTTAAAGTTCAGATCATTATCAAGTGTAATATTCATATAACAAGTTTAACCGACCTTGTGCTATTACTGCTCCTGTGCTAGCTTTGTGGGGAATGTATCCCTTAAAAAACCTAAAAAAAGGAACACTGTTTGAAAGCCTTCTGGCCTTATCACCCATCAATATGAATGGTATCTCTAGCTGGTCATCAAGGAATCAAATTGTGTGAAAACAGTAAATTGTGCCTACTGTACTAAGGCTGTGGAATAAGAAACCAGGAATCACAGGAGCTGACCCCAGCCCTTTGTGCTTAACCCACTGCAAGCCCTCAACAAACAGCTGCACTGTCCCACTGGGTGAATGTTGAAGCCATGTCCATCTTTGTTCTCACCCATTTAGCTGTACTTGATGGGATCAAGCAGCCTGCAAAGATGCAGAAAGTTACTCTTCCCCCGTGGCTGTTAGAGGACAAAGTGCCAGGGAAGCAGTGCTGGTCACTCCTTTTCCCAACCTTTTTTGTCCCTGGTGCATCAGGTCTAACTGATGTTAAAGAAAAACCACCCCAGGCTGATCTGAAGCTATTCAGTGCAGCTACTTGTTATTCTTGGTGTCATTAAACCTAGAAAAAGCTGATTACTTTGATACAGAATCTGTCTTTTCCTTGAAGTAGGGAGAACCAAGTGCAGTCCCTGCTTCTGCTTCAGGGAAAAGGAATCTATCAGGAAGCTCCCTAGATGGTTTTATGATATATGCTGGGGCTATACTCAGTTATGGTAGCACTGACACACAGGGAAGGGAAGAGAACGACTTTCTAGCCTAATGCTTAAGACTCTCAGCAGTGCTATGGGGTAGTGCTGCCTCATTTTAATATTTAATTTCTTCTAGTGAAAGAAGCAATATCTACAAGTGACTGAAAATATAACCAGGTGGAAATACCTTATGGTCTCCAGATTAAGTGAAATAACGGTTCAGATTCAGAAGGGAACTGATGGGCAAGAGTTCCCTTGCTGCCTGGATAAGAAGCCATCCAAAATGCCATTTCTGGGCCTGATCACCTCCCCTGGGGAAGACCTATTCCACCTGCAACACATGTGGGGAAGGGCTCTTAGAATAATATGGGCTGTGGAGAGGTGAGCTAGTAAGAGAGTGTGTGAATAAGGTTCAGGTAACCCTGCAAAACCACAACTGAACTTGCTGCCAGTAAATTCAACAGAGGGCCTGGGAAAGAAGGAGAGCAAACATAAGGGAAGGAGAAGAATCTGTGCTAAAGGCCAACACTGACAAAGCATAAAAAAGTATGAATAAACCATAGATAAATTCAAGCTTGAAACTAGATTTTTCTTTGGCCACCACTCTGACATAACAGAGGGAAGAGAAAATGGTGACAGCTTTGCCATGAGGGTCCTATTTAGTTTTAAGATGAGGCCTGATAAAAAGCTTTAAAATGGTATTAGAGGGGATTGATGGCAGTAGCAGTGGGCTAGACAAAATAACCCAGAAGTTGCCCTGTAGATACCTGTTTCTGTGTCTCAGCAGCACCACTGGAGAGATTTGAGAGGTGTAAGCTCTGGAATGGGAGTTAGCTGGTTTACTTTCCTACAGAGAGCCTGGCTGAAAAAACTATCAAATACATACGGGATGGGAGTTAGCTGGTTTGCTTTCCTACAGAGATCCTGGCTGAAAAAACTATCAAATACATACAAATGAAAGGGATAATGCCAGCTCTCAAGAGCCTACAGAGTAAAGCTGGCACTCCTGAATGTGCCCCTAGCCCAGTGCCATGGGCAGGTGCTAAGGCAAATGACAGCAGATGCAGATACTTTGCTCAGCATTTCCTTTAGCCTCCCAGCCCAAGTGAGAACAACACTGCCAACTTCCCACTCCTGCCTTCCCACTGCTGTGTTATTCTGGATGAATAGCAGCTATAAAAGCATCTGGAGGTATGAGGGCACTGAATTGTCTTAGAGGGCAAGGACAGGATTAATGCAGTCATGATGGATGAAGTGATTCCTCCCCGCAGTGGTATTTCAGCAGCACCTGCCAGCTGGTGTGGAAGTACAAATAATTCAAGTACCAAGCAGCAGTCTTTGGTCACCATCATATTTTTCTTCAAAGCTTATACAGCTTTCTAAGAACTGACTTAAGAGCAGAGTAGGGTAGTATTTAGAACATTTTGATTATTTTTTCTCCCTGTGGTATTCCAGTACCCGTACCTACTTTATCCACTGCGGACAGAAGTGCTATTGGTTCTACTTTCCCTCCTCAGCAATACTTTATCCACTGTGGACAGAAGTGCTATTGGTTCTACTTTCCCTCCTCAGCAAGGAAAATACTCTTTCTTCGTATAATCCATCAGTGGCCCAAGTGCTAATGAAGCTTCACTTCCTTGGTTATGATTGGGGGGTTCATGGTATTTTATTTTCCCCTTGCTGTCAGTACAACACTGACATGCTGATCTTCTGGAACATGCCTGGTGCACCCCTGGCATGGCTTCTGGGAGAAAACTGATGCAGAATTTGGTCAGCAGAGTTATGAATATCCAAAGGTAGATGGCAAGATTGAAAGCCTGTCTGAATTTATCAAAATGGAAGGTGAAACAAAGAGATTTTCCAGCAAAATGCCACTGACATTTATATTGAAGGGGGGAACAAAGCCCAGATGTGACATTTAAATATAATGCCACCTGTGTAAAACCTAAACCTCGTCTTCTACAGACAGTGTGAAAGCTTCAAGGCAACTCCTCTTGCCCCTTTGTAATTGTGCAGCCTTTCATCATAAAGGATTTACTTTTTTGCCTTTTCATGTTCTTTAAAAGTGATATTGCATAGTGGCTATGCAAAAGGCAAGGCAGCAAGAATTGAGTGAGTTGAAGAGATCTCAACACAGGTAACAGAGCATCACATTTAATTGCTTTGGTACTTATTTTAATAACATTTACCAGGATGAACTCTTAAGTCATTACAGAGCATGAAATATGCACTGCTGTGCTTTGCAATTTAACATATAATTTGTCTCCTCATTGCTGTGATGAAGACATTATTACTTTTTATTTTTTAGTAACGTCTTTCAGGCAGGTTCAGCCACATACTGTTGGTTTTACTTCAAAACTCTGCACAACAGTCATAATCAGGAACTGATATCCAAATTTTTTCTTCCTTATTAAGTAAAAAAATGCAGGCCATATGTCAGAGCCATTAATCGACAAAGTGAAAAAAAGCAGGTGAAACCTTGTTCCCAGGTTTTTACCTCTCCTTGTCTGGTTGAATGCTTCACACATCCACAGGGTGAAGGAAAATTTCTTCAGGCCAGAAGAAGTACTCCTCTGACAGACTATATAACAAGACAAAGAATTTCACGATGTCATCCCTGTATTAGACCTATCCATCTGTGATCAAACTACAGTGTGTTGTTCAGCTGGACGGCTCGTCGTAATCGGAAGTGACTGGAATTACTTATTTAATCTCTAAAGAAATCACTAATTTCTCTCATTGTGCAAGTACTTTCTCTTACTTCACTTTAACCTCCAGCTACTGGACTTTGTAGGGGGAACAAAGAGCCCTGGGTCAGAAATCTCCTAATGTGTAGGTACTTGCAGCTTCCTGCCTCCAAGTCCACCTTAGCAAGGGGCAAAGACTGATGGCCTCGAATGTCTCACTAAAAGGTTTATTTGAAAGCCCTCTGCAGAGGAGAGGGTACTGCTTAATGTTTCTTCAAACACTGTAATCCTAAGATCACTCTTTCTTTGTATTGCTTTTAGTGTGACTCACCCAGGGTGAGCACCAGACATGCTAGAAGAGATCTGTACCTCAGCAGGCTTTCACTTCACTTACACATGGAGAAGCAGTGGTGGCAGCAAGAAATAGTCAGACCAGAAAATGCAAGATGAGCTCATCAGTTTCTTCAGCTTCAAGCACTTTATACACATTGTGAGAGAGGGAAGAATTGAAAAGCATGACAAATACAAACACCAGTTCAGAGCAGTGCTGTTATCATTAGCGTGTTTGTTCACAGGTTTCCTCTTTCCTAATTTCAACAATCACCTTTGCAACAAAGCACAGGCTGAACAACATGGGCTGTATGAGCATGCTAACATGCCCTAAAAACAGTGATAATGGCTTGGGAAAATAAGTAAGGTTGCCAGTTCAGCACTGTGCTCAGCAAGCAGAGGCATTCACAAAAACATACCATGTGCATAAAAAAAATCATCAGGAAACAACAGCCAAAATGGTCACAGTGCACTTCACATAATCGAGCAGCCCAGCTGCAACTCTGAATGTCTCTTCACACGATGGAAAGTCTGGAATTGCCTTGAGGACAGGGAGCCAGAGCCTGACTGCAGAGCAGAGCAGATTAGGATAACTGGGGTGAGACTAGACAGAATGGGGTTCCTCTCTACATCCTCATGAAGTTTAAGGTTTCAAAAATAATGAGAAAGCTTTTTTTGATTTCAGCTGCCCTGATTTTAGCCCCTGGTGGTGTAAAAGCATACAGATTTTGATAACTCAAAGTAGACAATTTGTTAGATCAACCAAAGGACATCATCTTATTGTTCTCTAGAGACAATTTGGTGAAATGCAACTGAAAGGGCTCACTCTATGCATTAGTTTTGGATTTGCATCAGAGCTGAATTACAAGACCTGTAAAACTTCATTAGTCTATTGGCTTACTCACCCAGTTACAAACTAAGTTACTCATGAACAGTTCACAGATTAATTTGCTGAGACAGCTACCCTGACACAACTAATCATTATGAATATAGGGCAGCTATTACTCTGCCTTTTTTCTGAGTAACCCCCAGTACCTGAACTGCACAGCTGGCCTTGCCCTGAGCCTGCCCATGGCAGGGAGCCCACCAGTGAGGCTCAGCCCCTCTGGGAGTCTGCAGAGGGTACAGCCCTGTCTGCTCTGCCCCTGTTCCCTGGGCAGACCAAGATGAGCTGCACACAGAGCGAGTCATTCTTTCATCTGATCTGTACACACTGGGTAAAGGAGGAGAGGCAGATACTTCACAAAGCCAGCTTTTTGCTCCTATTGCCTTTAGACAGAGCCTTCCTTACATCTAAATACTACTTATGCAGAACAAAGAACGGCAATTCTTCCAATTTAGCAGCCTCTCCCTGTGTGCTGCTGCTGCTGCCTACCCTTAGCATGAGAGAAACAGAGCCCAGACTCGACTGCTGTGACCCTGGGAAAGGCTGGGCCTTTGCTACAGGCACAAAAAGCAGATGAACCAGAAGCTCAGGTGGAAGAGGAGTGACCGAAGTGACAGACACAGTGTCAAGGCAAGGCTGTGGGCACAGCCTGTCCTGCCCCAGGGCCCAGCCCAGACAAGCAGCAGTAGAAACAATGCTGAGAAAACATTCAGGGTGGAAATTACATTTATTCCCTCTCCCACTTCAGACACGATAGGCTCTAAACACTCCCTGCTTTACCAACTTTTAACCCTTCTCCTGACAGGTATTTAAGAAACAAACTTCAGTTCTATCACCTTCTATTGGCAACTGAGTGGTTGAAAAAACTCTTCAGTATTAGCTTCCTTTTTGCATACTGTCTCTCACTCAAGGGTCCTTCAGAAACCTTCACAGTACAGTAACCCAGCACTTTGCAAATCATTTTCTAGCTTTGGTGGATAAATAGCTATAATTTTCATTATTCCTTCCTCAATAAGCTTTCCTAGAGTGTGAGGTTTTCACTAAAGCTACAGCTTTGTACTGCTAACTGGTAAGATATGATGAAATGACAGAAATTATAATAAAGCTAATCAATATATCATCCTGTATGCACATATTATGTACAGCAGAGGAAGAGCTTCATTTATAACAGATGCTCACAGGGACTTTGTAGCCTATTCTCCCAGCTGCCCCACCTTGTGCCTGTGGGGACAGCACTGTGGTTTCCACCTGGAGGGGCAGCCTGTCTCCAATTTATTGGGGAAGGAGTTGAACTCTCCTTCCTCTAGATGTGAGTGATGTCCATGTGTCAGAGGTGCAGTTATGCAATAAATGAAGGATCCAATACTCAGCTGCAGGAAGAAGCAAAATGCTCTGAGGCCTGTGTGCTGTGAACATAGGCAAATCCCCCATCAGAGACAGATGCTCTGCTCTCTACAGCAATAATGGTGAAAAGGCCTCAGTATCAGAATGGGGAGAAAAAAGTCCTCATGTACAGTTTTTCTCAGTTAAAAAGAGCACTAAAGTACACAGAAGCATGGAAAATAAAACATGGGAATAAACATTGAGTAAAAACATGGGAAGCTTATAAGTTACTTTCTAATATGGTTGTTTATTGCCTTAATATGATTTAGCCCTGCTTTCAGGTGGTGGGTGGACCAGGCAACCTAAGTTATTCCATCCCTCTCTGAATCAATGTTGAAGGTTTACTTATAAGCATTTTCCTTGGCATCCTTTCCTGATCCAGAATTTATGCCTACATCATGCTGATAACACCTATCACCCATCTGCTAGGCCTGCACAAAACCACCTGGATGCTAAATGTAACCCAAACCCTACAAACCCAGCAAGCATGAAAAAAATTGTTAAGTAAAGGCATTTTCTTTCCAGATGCATCTGAAAGCACAGAAAATGGATCTTTCCCCAGCTGGAGCAGATTTCATCTTGAGAATTTGCTATCTGATAGAACACTGTAATTGACAAATTATCATGGAATAATTTTTGCCACTAAATATATCTTTATAGATTTCTCAAGTCTCACTGTGTTTCTAAGGGCATTAATGCAATCTCTTAATATCTTAGCTATCTCTGAACAGACGGCAGAAGCCCTTGATTAAGTAATTAGTTATGTCAGTAGGAGAAATCATCAGCAAAATTGTACCTTCCTTTGGTGTGAAAGAAACAAAACCCCCCAGAGAATAGATCTGTAGTCTAGTCGGTCTCACCTCTGTGCCTGGCAAGGTCATGGAGCAGAGTCTCCTGGAAGCTCTGCTTAGGCACATGGAAAGCAAAGAGGTGAGCGATAATAACCAACATGGTCTACCAGGGGCAAGTCATGCCTGAGGAATTTGGTGGCCTTCTGTGATGGGGCCACAGCATTTGTGGATGGAGCAGAGCAACTGATATCATCTACCTGGACTTACGCAAAGCATTTGACACTGTCCTGCATGACATCCTTGTCTCTGAATTGGAGAGACATGGATTTGATGGGTGGACCACCCAGTGGGTAAAGAACTGGCTGGATGGTCACACACAGAGAGTTGTGGTCAGTGGCTCATTGACCCTGGGGAGGCCAGTGAGGAGTGGTGTCCCTCAGGGCTCAGTGCTGGGGCCAACACTGTTCAACATCTTTGTTGGTGACATGGACAGTGGATCGAGTGCACCCTCAGCAAGGTCACTGACCACACCAAGTGTGTGGGGCAGTCCCAGCTGGAGGGAAGGGATGGCACATCCAGAGGGACCTGGACAGGAACGGTTGGAGCAAGGCCAGAGGAGGCCACGAAGTTGCTAAGAGGACTGGAGCATCTCCCCTATGAGGACAGGCTGAGGGAGTTGGGGCTGTTCAGCCTGGAGAAGTTTGCATGGAGACATCATAACAGTCTTTCAGTACCTGAATGGCCTACAAGGTGCCAGAGAGGGACTCTTGGTTAGGAACTGTACTGATAGGACAAGGGTAATGAGTTCAGACTGAAGGAGGGGACATTTAGGTTAGTAGAAAAAGATTTTTACTGTAAGAGTGGTGAGACACTGGCCCAGGTTGCCCAGGGAGGCTGTGGCTGCCCCAACCCTGGCAGTGTTCAAAGCCAGGCTGGATGAGCCTTGAGCAACCTGCTCTGGTGGGAGGTGTCCCTGCCCATGGCAGAGGGGTCTGGGACTAGATGATCTATAAGGTCCATTCCAACCCCTAAAATTCTATGATTCTATGAATTAAGAAATCCATTTATCATTCATTGATAATTCACCTTGGCACTTTGCATTCCTCTTGTGAAGAGGGTAAATGGCTTAGAGCCCCTCCTCTCCCCCAGTACTCCCAAACTGGGGAAAAGGCCCATAAGCAGATGGCACCTCCATGCACAGACACACTGTGACTTCCACTGATTCTCCTGTGGGACAGGGGAGAATATGTCCCTTTCTCCCAGGAGAGTGACAATCCAGAAGCTTTGTGAGACTGTGTGGTCATGTTTACCTAATTAACGTATCCTTGGCCAGAAGGGAAGATGTGGTCTGGCCTCAAAATCTGTTATAAATTCTCAGCAGAGTAACAACTCCCTGAAAATGCATTGATCTGTCAGCCCACGTTCACAGACATGGGGATCATTGAATGCTTCCTTCTGCTAAGGACCTAACCTTGGTGGTTTTTTCCTTTCACTTCTAAAAAGCACAATAACCATATCTTAAAGGCTGAATCACTGCGAGCATAATCTTGAGAACTAATAACATGAAAGCCAGTATTGATGAGACTGGGCTGAGAGAACAGCTATGCAGCTGCTTTTTCCATAAACATGGGGAATGAGAAACCTGCTGATTTCCTTGTGGGCCCCAAAAGCTGCTCAGGGGATGTAAATTCCACCAATTTCAAACCAGAACCAGATCACATTGGCTTAGAATCTCTTCTGCTTTCAGAGTGATTACTGCAGCAGTACCTTATCACTCTTTATGTAATGTCAGTTTTATTTCCAACCACTTTACATAATAACACTTGATAATTCATTACATACTATTTTGACTCGGTGCATACACTCCCACACTGTGAATATTGCACATACTTGCAGAAGCAGATCTCCACCTGCTTTGTGCTTTTCTTACTTGGCATTATACAGGCTGAGTAGGTTGCTCTAAATGCACATCATTGAGCTCCTGGCCCTACACAGGATTTGTGCTTTACCATGGCTGCTTCTAAATAAAACTCTGTTTGCCTGAGATCAGCTGTATCTTGTAGGGGGATGATCTGTGCTTTGCCAATGCTATTTTGTAGTCAAAGAAAACCTCCTTAGTATTAGGGTTACACACAGCTGAACAGTTTTATAAATCTGATTGTGTTCCTCACCACATCATCAAGGAGAAAGCAATACAATAATAGGCAAGCATGCTGATCCAAACCTCCTTGGTATGCCTAAAGTGGGTGGTCTATTCCGTGGTGCTCAAACTTGTCTTTACTATTATCACCATCCAATAGCAGAGAATAGACCCTTCTCCACTCAACAAGTGAACCAGCCAGTGCTGCCCCACAGCCAGCTGAGACCTCAGCTCTGTGGTCAAGCAAATCTCTGCTGCTCACCTTGACAAAGGAATCCTCAGTGAAGCAGTATGGCCTGTGCCATAGTTGAAACTAAATGTTAATGACTCCACCTGGCCTTAAAACTTTACATTATGTGAGTTTCCTTTTCATTTTTCCCCCCCTAAACACTGCCCAGATGAATGGAACTCCTTCAAGCAGCCTTTCATAAAGGTCATGGTCAGAGGGTCAACAGTACCTTGAGTTCTGCACGGACCCTCTTTCTACAGTACACCAAGAAAAGACAGGGCTCAAATAAATATTTGTGTAAATTCCGTACACAAGATATTTCAGTATGGCTGTGGAATGGCTTTAGAATTTGTTTCAAAGGAACATAAAATGGCTTTGTAATTACAAAATAGATTTGGAATGATTGAAGTCAAGTACATGTCCTGAAAATCATCCTAAAAACATCTTGGCATTATAGAGCCTTAGATGTTTGTTTTATATTCTATCTTGGGAGCAGATAAAATCTGCTTTTTTCTAGGCATTAATGTTGGCTATAAAGTGTAATGAGAAAGCAGGATGGAGCAGACAAAGTATCCTCATACTCATAAAAGGATGTTCTGAACATCAGACTACCTTCCTGGTTAAAGAGCTGCTGGGCAGGTAGTGCCATAGCAGCTGAGCAGGAGCAAGTGCATGGGAATACAGCCTCAGGATTCAGAGAGGCAAAGAAGCAATGCCCTTGCTGCACAGCTCCTTGGGTTGGCTGTGCAGCAGGCCTGGGGATGTGATTCTAGCTCGTGGTGCTTCTCATCACTGCCAGTTACCCGAGGGGGAAAGCACAGAGCAAGTGGGTAGCGAGGGGACACTTTCCAAGAGCAAACATGGCATTGGATGCCAGAGTGCTTCTCTGCTTGCTCTGAGTGCCTGGTGAAGCTGCAAAGTCTGAAGAAAGGCATAGATGGGAACTATGTGAATGAAGAACCACAAAAAGAAATTAAGAAGGTATTTGTGCCACCTAACTTCTGCTACCTGAATGGCTTTCAGGTAATGCTTGTCCCCTCCAGCTCCAGAGGGTACATCCTCTGCTAACCATGACTGCACCAAAAAGTACTTCAGTTAGACATTTAAAGCTAATGGTACAAACGTTCTCTTCATCTCACTCCTACCCTGAGTGGCCTAAGTTCTGCTGCTGTGGTGGATAACAAGGCAGCTGCAATGCAATCACTTCCTCACTCCCCACATTTCTGCAGATCTTAGCCTCTGCTCCTCACTAATTCATTCCTCTCCTCATTTGGCCAATGCGGTTTTTTTCAACTCAGGAAGAATTTGCAATATCCATACCTAGGTCATCTGAACTGCATTACTTTAGACAGCTAATAGGAGAACTGGGGAAGTCCAAGCTCCATGCTATGAAATATTCCCATCTGTTTCAG
>NW_008689285.1:65983-88622 GCF_000695815.1 Acanthisitta chloris
GGTCTCAGTGATTTTATTAGTCAGACTCTAGGAGGCACTAGGATCTCATGATGAAAGACATGGGATAGAATCACTGCTATTTCCCACCCTCATACTTACAGCTGTTTGGATTTTGAATATAAAATCAGGGTCAACAACGATTAAGCTTCAGATGAGTCTCATCATGCTTCAGAATTCCCCTACTTCCACTTCTACAAACTCTCTCTGGGCCTCTTCAGCTGAGAAAGCAGCACAGAGATCTGAGGAGAAAATGCTTATTTTCAGTTTTGAAACTGAATATGCAACATGAAACTGCAACATGTTAAATACTTACAATTTCTACACACTCAGCTGGCACAGCAGGAGCATGGACATGGGCTGAAGTACTGAATCCCAGAGCTGCTTGTGCTGGATTCCCTTCCCCTTCCCCTGCCCTTCCCAGTACATTAGTTTAGCTCTTGGTCCCAAACAAACCTGGAGAACACAGGGTCTTGAGCAGGTTGCTGTTTTTTCCCCCCACAACTTCTGCTCAGCAGTGACTTTTTTCCTCAGAAGCATGGGGCGAATTTCATGCTCTCCTGCAATCTTTGTCTTGCTCTTCTCCCTAATCATCTCAGTTTACGGGGGCAAAACAATACCCAAAACCTTTATTAACTGCAATGAGAAAAGTGCTCCTAAAGAGAAGTTAAGGTGATACTGGCAGAAAAGTTTGATTTCAGGCAGGTGCCAGGATGTCTTCTAGCATGGCAGCTGCCTGGAACAGCCACATGATCCTTTTTCCCGTTCACAACACTAACAAGGATCCACTACTATAGAAACAGCAATAATAAATAGACTCAATTGCAAAATCCACATTTCAGCCTGCTACTTATGTGGATTATGTGACATCATCTCCTCTCCCTAACCGTCTGATATGGTTACCCAAAATGGCAAGAATGGCAAATATTATCATCAAACATGTGACTTGCAATTTAAGCAATAAAACCATCTTCATGTAACTCCCTATTATGCAAGGCAAAAATATCACAGAATTTATGGAATTTGTCTATATATGGAGTATTTCAAATGACAATTGCCTGCTAGCAGTCCCCAGACTAAATAATTACACTGAAATATGTTTAAATAAACCATACTTCTGCTTAAATGTCCAGGTTTTCAAAGAACACTGCAAACCTTGAAATCTCTTCAAATGAATCACTGCAAATTATTCAGTCACGTACAATTCTAGTCATCTGTGCTTGGGAGAATAAAAAGCATGTAATTTATTTGCCTGACTCTCACAAAGTGTCCACCCATTCCTTTAAGCTCTATTCTCATCATGCTTTATGGGGACTGTTAGACAGCTCTACAAAAGGCCTTTTAACAGCAAACTGAGCTTCCCAAAGTAGACTGGGCAGAGACTAGAACTTCTAGGTGAAACCCCCGAGAGGGAATATTATGTGGTGTCTTTGATAATTGCAGTCCTTATTGTCTTTAATTTCTAGATTAAGAGCAGAAGGGGGTGGGGAAAGAAAATCCTTTTTCACAGACTGCTATTGTCATCTGAGGATATTATCTAACCATAATTTATGCTTTGAAGCACTTCAAAAGGAACTGATATTTTTATAGATGCCTGAACTCTCATAATCTGTACACCTGCCAGCTGCTAACATTCAGGAGAAATAGAAATTCAGTTATTTAATAACACAAAGAAACAAACCAAAAATGCAACCTACAAAGCATACAATGAGAATTTTAATTTGACCTTTGTCTTTACTCCAAAGTCAGAGACTGTTTGGCTGAAAATGTGGTAATTGCAAGATTCAGCTCAAAGCCACTTGGAGGCTGAGAAAGCTGATGTGTCTCTGCACCTCAGCTAAGCACAGACAACCCCAGTGCACAAACACCACAAACAACCTTTATTTGGGAAAGAGAACCAACAGCCTGTGCTTCTAGCACAACGTGCAAATGAACCAGCCAGAGCACATGTGCTCACACACATCTATACTGCCACTGTCACCACGAAAGGCATCAATGCCAATTATTCAGCCACTGCTTTTCATGCACAAGAAGGCGTCGCTGTGATTTTTTTGGCACTCTCTACAGCTATTTTGATGGGTCTTCAACTCAACAGTCTAAATTATTACAAGCTGGATTTTGCTGCCCTTCTGTTTCCTGGATAGCACAGCTCACCTCAAATTCTCAGGCAAACAAAAGGTGTTTCTCAGCAGGTGTGTTAGTCAATATGGGAAGGAATGACAGTGCTTTGCCATGCTGCACCCTGTGGCTGTGGCTGCAAGGAGAAGGAAGGCTTCGTCCACTGTCCCAAGACTTTGTCCATCACTGCTGTCCTTTTTGTGAGAGTGACTGAAACTCAGCTGGTTTTGAAGCAACTACCCACTGCAGGAACCAAAGCAAGCAATGTCCTCCACCTGCTGGCTGCTACACATCTATCCCTTACCTGGGCCACGTTTTTCTGAGCTTTCCTGTTTCTACCCCCAAGGATGACATGGAAACCAAGTACCATACCTGTCTTGAAACCTCTCAGCTCGATACCTCTGTTTTCTCTCAAGGGTACCAGAAAAAACTCCACATTTCTAACACCCAAACACCACCACTCTTCAGTAAACCCAAGCAGTAACTGCAAAGAGAAACAACATTCTCCCAACAGCTTCCATTCTCCATGTTGCACCCACAGTTCAGACATCCACTGCCAATCAATTCAGCAAGAAACCTGACTGAAACATAGTGCTCCTGCTTTCCATGTCCAAGCACCAGCCATCCAAAGGCACCTCACCTGAGGGGCCCTTCCACCCACCTTTCCTCTTCCTCACAGGGGTGAAAACAGTGAATCCAGAAAGCTTGGCCTGATTTCCCAGTTTGCCTTCTGCTTACCACCACCAGAGTATTGGTTTGCTCATGAACACGATGTTTTAGAGGTAACCTCTGCACTAGCAAATAGCAAGCAAGCCCTAGGCACAAAGGCTCAGAGGGAGATCTGGAGATCAACTTGTCCCCACCTTCCCCTACTTCAGCTGCTGAGAAACAGCAGCCACAGAATTCCTGTTTTAATTATAGTTTTGTTCACTCTCCACAGAGCAGTAATAAAAAGTTCAACTGTTGGGGGGAAAGAAATACCACAACTAGTCGTTCCTACCAGCCATACATCTAGCCCTTAATTACCCTATGGTATTTATATAATCAACAAAATATTCAGCTTGTGTGACTGATCGTGCTGGAGTAGTGGAACGCATTAGCAAATAAATAGCAAAACACACAAATTTGTCAACAGATGGATTACAACCCAATGTAATTAAATGCAAAATAGTTCTGCTTTTAAAGCAATTGCTCATAAATTAGCCTGTCAGCAAATGTATGCAACTAATTGCATGAAAAAAATTAGGCCATAAGACAATATTATCTGCACATAGTCTTTCCAAACAATGTAGAAATGATTGGGTATGTTATTAATTGAGAAGAAGTCAAACTGCATTAGTTTAATTGCTCTTTTTTTGTGCAAACCTATTAGAATAATTTATACCACATTTACTCTTTTTTATATTTGATGATAGGTATTTAGCTCTTGTTTGTAAACTAACAATAATGATTTCACCTTTTCTCAGCTTAATAAATGCAGTAAGAATTCTATGTTTGTCCACGTCAATGGTGAACTAAGCTTGTGTCCCAAGGTTTCAGAACAGCAGCTGAAGCTGTCCTCAGAGATACAACTCTTTTGAAATCAACCAGAGGCTGTTATGGCAATCAGTGGTGGAAAGAAAAGCTTGTTTTCAGAGAGGAAAGACTAAAGAACTGTAAAACATGTTCACAGAATTACACAATGTTTAGAGTTGGAAGAGAGCCACAAGGATCATTGAGTCCAACTCTTGTCCCTTCACAGGACATCCCCAAGGATCACACCATGTGCCCGAGAGCATTGTCCAAATGCTCCTTGAGCTCTGTCAGGCTTGAACTACTACTGGCCTGGGGAGCTGTTTCATCCCCCAATCACCCTCTTTTTTCTAATATCTAACATAAACCTCCCCTGACACAACTTCAGGCCATTCCCTCTGGTCCTGTCACTGGCTGCCAGAGAGAAGAGATCAGTGCTGTCCCTCTACTTCCCCACACAAGCAAGTTGTATAAGGGGATGAGGTCTCCCCTCAGTCTCCTCCAGGCTGAACAGACCAAGTGACCTCACCCTCTCCTTATATGGTTTCCCCTCCAGGCCCTTCACCATATTCATTGCTATCCTCTGGATGCTTTCTAATAGCTTAATATCTTTCTTAGACTGTGGTGCCCAACACTGCACCCAGGAGTCAAGGTGAGGCTGCACCAGCACAGAGCCACTGCAGGAGTCAAGGTGAGGCTGCACCTTGTAGAGCAGAGCACTACAGTCACCTCCCTCAACCAGCTGGGGATGCTGTGCCCGATGCCCCCCAGGACATCAGGCCCTCCCAGCTGCCAGGGCACACTGGTGGCTCATATTCAACTTGCCACCAGTGAGGACCTCCAGGTCCTTTTCCCAGCACTACTTTCCAGCATCTCATTCCCCAGTCTGCAGGTACAGCCACGGTTGCCTTGCCCCGAGCGCAGAGTCCGTTCTGAAAATACTGTGTCTGTAATGATGCTGACAGCAAAGCCAATCCAGAGCTGGGAGCTTTCACATCCACAGTCTGGCTCTGTGACATCTCATTAAACGTTCAAGCCCGGGATTTTCAGGCCAGGATACTGATCAAGAACCTCTGAAAGGTCATGCAGAAAAGCAAGCCTGTTCCCTCATACTTGTGCATGATTGGGCATTTCTGTTTGGGTTTGCTATTTTCTCGAAAGTGGCTGAAAAGCACTCGTGACCCAAGGCTGACAGTCATGAACACAAAGATCACAGTGATTTTGGGAGGCTTTGCTTAATGTCTGTAATCAGGAGAAATTTATATTGAGCTTGTCTCATGTCTAGTACTGGTATGAATGTGGAGAGCTTCTGCTGACACTAGAGAAACCACCCTGAAAGAAAGATCACAGGTGTGATGCACGTCATGTACCTAACCAAAACATCTGCAGTTTGAGCATGGGTAATGAACTACTCAGAGACACTGGTGAACTAAGAATCATCCATGGAAATTACTCAGTGTCTAATTAATACATTTACAAAAAAAAGAAAGCTATGTACTTTACATATCTTAAGCATTTTTTCCTCCTTTCTCTACATGAATTAAAACTGACAGAGAAGTAAGAAGAAACAGAATTGCATGGAGACATTACCAGTTTGGTGGCAGAAACACAAATTGCTGCAGAAAGCTCACAAATGAGCAAACTTGTGAGCTGAACCAAGATGAAAACAGTGATGATCCAACAGCAATTCCCACCCGCCCATGCTGGAAATTTTTTCCAAAGCAACAGATACAAGAGGCTCCCAAAGCAGAGTCTTGTCTGTCAGTGAGCTGCCTGACAGCCAGAGAACTTCCTGAGGACATGCAGAATCTGCATTCAAATTCAGCTTCTTGCACCAGATTGAAAATGAAGCCTTAATCATTAGGTTACAGAGTACCCACAACGGAGTTCATCACCTCTCTTACTGATGGTATTTCCTCTCACATGGAGCAACTATGAACGTATTGGATGAGAAAAGCAGAGAGAGACAGAATTGCTGTTATGCTGAGGGCACCAGAACTGCACACAGTATTCCTGGTGGGTCTCATGAGAGCAGAGTAGAGGGGAAAATTAAAATGTACTGAAGAGAAGCTTCTGTGGCCATTTACAGTACACATTACATTTCCAAAGATTTTTGCTTGGGGCATATTCTGTTGTCAAGTATTGAGGATTCGCAATGTCCTGAAGGAAGCACTGGAAATCTCTTAGAAATCTCCCAACACCCATCCAGGTGCTGCTGAGCAAAGGAGCCTGATTGATCCTGAGCCTTCAGAAAGCTCTTGCAAAGCCAAAACAGAAAGAGGATTTTTTTTGCCTTTTCACATAAGATCTAACTAAAAGGTTGGACAGAAGCACAAACTTACTTCACAGCTGGTAACTTCTCAATGACTCCAGCAAGCACCTTAGGATGCCTGTTGATTAGAGAAAGAGAGGACCAGAACTGCAGAGACACCAACAGTCTCAGTCAACATCTGCATCTGAGACAAAAAAAATTTCACAGCATATAAGGTATCTGCTGAGGCAAAATTAGGCCCTGCTGATCACAAGGCTCCCTAAACTTTTACCAAAAATGCCACAAAGCTGACAAGCATTTCCAGATGATGGGGAAAAGACCTGTTGTTAATGATTTGTATTCCTGGAGGGCCCAGGAGCTGTGGTGGTGGGTCAGGAGCACATGGAGCTTTGTGCTGTGCAGACAGAGCAGAGACAGCCTCTCCCCCCGTGTGCTCACAGGCCAAAACCACATCAGTGCCTGGAGGCAGAAAGGAGAAAACACATCAGTGGTGTTAGCAGTAGTCAGAATTTTCATAAACAGTGTGGCAAAAAAATTTTTAAGCAGGGAATGGCAGAAAAGAAAATAGCAGAGCTGGCAGGAGTGAAGGGCCTCATAGGTCCAGAGCGAGTCCCGAGGAGGCCACCAAGAAGATTAGAGGGATGGAGCACCTCTCCCATGAGGAAAGGCTGAGAGAACTGGGATTTTTCAGTCTGGAGAAGAGAAGGGCTTTGGGGAGACCTAATTGCAGCCACCCAGTACCTGACAGGATTCTACAAGAAAGGATGGAGAGGGACTATTCACAAGGGCCTAGAGTGACAGGGCAAGGGGGAATGGCTTCACACTGACAGAGAGTAGGTTTAGATTAGACATTAGGAAGAAATTTTTGCCTGTGAGGGCAATGAGGCACTGGCACAGGTTGCCCAGAGAAGCTGTGGCTGCCTCATGTCTAGGAGAGTTCAAGGCCAGGCTGGATCAGGCTTGGAGCAACCTGATCCAGTGGGACATGTCCCTGCCCATGGCAGGGGGTTAAAACTAGATGATCTTGAAGGTCCTTTCCAGCCCAGTCCATTTTATGATTCTATGTTACGTAAGGCTGAGTGAGCACAGCTGCAACACTGTCTGCACTGCCCTGACAGCATAAGAGAAGTGATAGTGGGCCATGAAGAGATCAGGCAGGGCCTTTAAAGGAAAGGCCAACAGTTAATGTTGGGAATAATGCAGCTGGACCAGCCGGCAAAAGAGAGCGGAGAAAGCACTTTAAACAGCTGCATGCAAGAACCTCTAGGAAAGTCAATGTTGTAGGAATTCAGTTGGAGAAGCCTCAAAGAGAATCAGAGGTATAATGAACAGAAGATGCACTTCAGGCTGGAGCATGAATCAGCTGTAGCACAGGCATTAGGATTTGGAGAAGAGATGGCCAGAGACAGTACCCAAATTATGGACCTAAGTGTGATGGAGAATGCCAGGATCTTCCATCTCAGCTGCCAAAGGAGAGACAGGAAGAGTGCTTGTATTATTCTTAGGATAACACTTTCCATGCTTTAAGATGTGTAATCTGGATGCATGCACTTAAAATATTGAAAAAATAAAGATTCGCCAATGTGGGTGGATAAACCTGTCATTATTAAAATGAATCCATTAACCAAGATGCTCTAAAAACTCCAGATGATCTCTCTCCTATTATCCTGTAAGGAGATTAAAATTTTTCATTGTTGCTTTTATGCAATTTCTTTGTAAAAGGAAATAGCTCAAGGTTAAATTGAAAAGCCTTTTCCATCCAATAAAGAGCCCATGTTAATTTTGCCTCATTTTAGAGAAAATATATGGCCTTGTGAGATATGAAGGCTGTAAGTGTGTTTCTTTCTAGGCTCCTCACTGATCTGTTTAATAGTGGCAGAGTGCCTTGGTCAGCCATCTGTTTTACTGCACTGCTCTGCTAGGGAGCAAGACTGCCCATGTCACTTCCAATCAGTTAAGTTCAATGTGAACAGATAAAAGTTTGCAAAATGCATTTTAAATCCTGGGAACAAGAGTTAAGTTCTCTCTTGCACATTAGGCATTCAGTGACTCTGATCTCCCTTTTAATTTACTGCCTCCAAGAAAGGAAACAGGAAATAAGAGCAATGTTTAATTCCTGGCAGCAGTTTAGAGTATGAATATGGGGACTTACACCAACATTGTACAATTAGCAGCCATGACAGGAAGTTAAATTTTGGCCTGTTGTGCACAAACTCTGCATTGGATTTAAGCATATATATGTATACTCCCCCCCACACATTGGCATATATACAGACACACACACACAAAATCTCACCTGCTGTTACAGCTGCAGCAGAAAGCCTGAAAAGTTCCCCTGTATGAGATTACTGGTATGGCTCTACCCTGACCTGGACAGATAACCTTCAGGGCTTCCCAGACTCTTTAATTATCATTTCCCAAGAGCTGATGTAGGACAGACAGTGTTTCTCCTGGCACACTCCCATAGCAGCGTTTTTGGATCTGTTGCCTGGTTGCTCAGCACATGCCCAGCTCCTCTCTGCTCATGCCCTCCCTGCAGAGGGTACAGCCAGCTCTACTGCCTTGGTTAATGCTGGGTGCCACAAAACTCTTCCACAAGCAAATTGTTCAGTACAGAATAAGCTCTATATTCAGAGTATTGATTTTCATACCAGAAACCTTGGCCAAACATCAGCTCAGAGCACATGCAATGGATTTTGGAGAGAAGCAGCTGTGGTGCTTGCACAGACCCATCTTACAGCACACACACTCAGGAAGAGTTAGCCCACAGGTACTGCATCTTTCCATGAAAATACGGAGGCTTGGAAAATCTGTATGGGCTGCAGCCCTCAGCATTGGGGAGCTCAGCAGCTAAGCAGTTACCTAGTGGTCAGCCCTTCGTGCTGAACTCCACCACCACATTTCAGTATGTTTTGGAATATAAATGTCAGTGAATCCCCCAAGGCAGTTCGCCTGTTTTAACCTGGAGCTGTGCTCACCTCTGTCCATGGGTGGTAGCACACTGCTCCAGCCTGCTGTGCATTTCAGAGCAGTTAGCACTGCTCAGCTCACAACAGCTCTGGAGCACCTGAGCAGACAGAGAGCACATCCACTGTGTGCAGGGCATTAATGGCCTGTGGCTGTCACCAGGGACATACCTTTTCTGCTGTTTTCAGGGGATGATCAGAGTTTATGCTGGAATGCAAGCTTCCATTAACAGCCAAGGTAAGTGAACAGCAGGAAATTATATGAAGCATCAGTTTTATGAGCGGAAAGATTTGTAGCTTCCACCTACACAACTAAAGGCATTATTTTAGGGAAGTGTTTAAATTCTTCTTCTCCTTTTTCTTGATACATCAAAAGAAAGAACCAACTAGAAACATTCCCCTACCCCCAATTCTAGTATGAACACGCCTGGGTGCTTTTAGGAGGGTTTTGATGGATTGTTTAACTCCTAATTGTTCAAAGCAAAGCCTCTGCTGATTCTGAAGTCTACTCCATTCTCAGAGATTCAGCCAGGTGTGCTGGCATCAGGGACATTTCCATCCTTCCCTCCCTCCCCATGAATCTACTGACATTGTTTTAAATCAGGTTTGCTATTTATCCACTAGACCACAAATAATTCACACTTGCTCTGCTCAGTTACAAGAAAGGATTTTCATTTAAAAACCCCCCAGAAAATCCCTACTTGAAATTGCTAATCTTACTGAGTAAAATAACACAGTTACACAACTAATTGCTTATGAACATCGGACTCTGAAAACCAAAAGTGGTTAAAGCAGAGATTCTGACCCTTGCCACAAGTGTCTGCAGAAGGCTGGGGTTATTTCACTGAACCAGCCTTTTGTAAGTGTATGAAGACATACCAGTTTGGGAAACATGAAAGAGTAACCTGCCATCTGAACTAGTGAGGTAAAAAGCAATAGGGAAAAATTAAGTTGAAAGCCTCTGCATGAATTGCCAAATGTCACAGAAATATTATTTTTCACCTTCAGAACAAATAAATATGGGAATCTTCTGCCTAAAGTTACCTTTCAAGACTCCTATCTCTTCAACACAGGAGCTGCCTACTCAGAAGAATTCAGAGTCCAGCTCCTCCTCCCTACGAATCAAACAACTTCTCTGAAAGTAGGAGGAATTATTTGCCACTTGGCTCTGCTCCTTGGCAGGAACCACTGGCATGTGCCACGTGCATCAGTCTCACACATATGCTGTCAATCAGAAGCTGCTCTAATAGGATCTAGTATGATGTCTCTAGGTAGATGCTTGTTAATTTTGGATTTGCACACCATGTCCCCTCTGAGCACTGTTGCCCCTCTTGTCCCTCAGGGAGAAGGGAGTTGGTAGCTCTCTGACTGAGGGATCTGTTTTTAAAATGCTGAAAAGGTCTGAACAAAATGTCCCTTGACTCGAATGCCTTACTCATTCAAAAGTGCTCATATAAACTCACTAACTACTTATACAAATAATGGTAAACTGTTTAAATCATTCCTAACTAATGTCTAATTGATTTAGAAGCTATTTTGCCATGAGAAAGTTGGAGCTATTCAGCCTGGAGAAGAAAAGGCTGCATAGAGACTTCATAGCAACTTTCCAGTATCTGAATGGGCTAGAGGAAAGCTGGAGTGGGACTCTTTGTTAGGAACTGTAGTGACAGAACAAGGAGTAATGGGTATAAATGGAAAGAGGGGAATTCAGATTAGATATTAGGAAGAAATTTTTCAGTATGTCTGTGGTGAGACACAGGAACAAGTTGCACAGATAAGCTGTGGATACCCCATCCTTGAAAGTGTTCAAGGCCAGGCTGGATGGAGCTTTGAGCAGCCTTGTGTAGTGGAAGGTGTCCCTGCCCATAGCAGGAGGATTGAAACTAGATATCTAAGGTCCCTTCCAACGACTGTACAGAGCTGTGGAACAAACCTCCATTAACAAGCAAGGTAAGAACATAATGCAGCTGACCTGAGGATTAAAACTTCACCCCAAATCCAAACCATGTCTGACTTAATCTCTGGCCATTGAAAGAGCTTGCTAGTCCCTTTCACCTCCTGTATCTCACCTGCATGCATCGCTGGGGCTCAGGGTTTCAAAATACAAACCCAGCAAAACTCAGGTGTGTATGAAGGGAAGAAGGAACTTTGTGAGTCTAGAAAAAGAACCTAATTGTGCAACGCAGACAACATGTCCCTTCCTCTCACTAACACTTCAGTATGTGTTCAAATGTATGCTGCTGTTCCAAATCCAGCCTTTTGTGACAGCCTCCTGCAAAGGAGGGCCATGAAGCTGTGCCAGGCACGGCAGCCTGCCTGAGCACACACAGATACAGAGGCAGGGCTTGACACTTCCCTGCCATGAGTAAAATTAAGTCTTCAATATTTTTTTCACAATCTGAAGCTGAAAACCCCAATCAATAATACTCACAGTCTTCCCTGAGCTACAACCAAAGAGCACAGGCCAAAATCTCTGTTACTTATTTGTTTTCCTCTTCCCCATAGCAATTCTTCTAAAAATTCAATCTAGTACTTCAGGCTTAATTGCTCACTTTGAGACAATCCAACTCTCTAGGAGCCCTGTTTGACTGAAAGATTTGTAGCAACTTTGATGTTTTCATACCATCAATGCTCAGAGGCACTTTTTCAAAAATGTATACGGATTCTGTCTCTTCATATGCAAACAACTGGACATTAATAATCTAGCAATAACATTTAAGACATTTGCATGGGTCAGAAAATAATGAGGTTTCTATTTAAGCTATCTGTCCCAGTGTAAGTTATTAGAGTACAAGGATCCATATGTCAAAATAAGTCTTAATTGTCCAGAACCAGCTATCAGCAGGATTTAAGAATACATCATTCTAATTCATTTCGAGTAACAGACACACAGCAAGTGACAAATACCATGACCAAAAGCACATATGATGCACTGTTCCCATGCCATTTTTCTGGGATCAGACACGTTCTTTTAATGAGATGCTCTGTGCATGGGATACAGGAATGTCTGTCTGACCATAACTCAGCAAAGGACTTGCTCCCAACCCAGTTAAAGTCTGTGCTTGAGAGTAACCTTGTATTTGGAGGGGATACAGAATTCCCTCTGACTTCAACAAACAGGAAAGGTGTAGCAATATGAAGCCACAGCATGTGGAAGTTTCCCAGGGTCTGCAGTAAGGGAAAATTAATGCAGAGCTGTGCTATCTCAGGTGCCTCTGGTGGGAATCCATTTCACTGTGCTTTGCTCAGCGACGCTGCAATTGTCCTTCTCCTTCTAGAGCAGCAATGCCCCAACTTCCCTCCTGGCTATGAACTTCTGAGCTCACAATTCCCTTTCTAAGTGTCATTTCTGTGGTGAATTTTTGACAGCATTTCCCAGCACCATGACCCTATTCAGACTCGCAGCCCTTCTTGATGGGAACCACTATCCAGATCTACAAAAGTATGAAGGTGACCAAGCCTCAGATACTGGCAAACGTTCAAGACAGAACCACAGCCTTCAAAAAAATGCTGCTGGGTTGTCACTGACACCTGGGCCAACATCTCTATCTCCTAAATATCACAGTGCAGACATGTCTCTGCATGATGCCACAAGGCAATTCAGAGTGCCCTATTGGTCTAGACCTACTTTTGTTTCACCTGATGTGTTCAGACCTCTGATCTGGGATGGAGCAGAAATTCCAGTGCTATTGCTAGTCACAAACGAAAGTAAGCTCTGACCTATTTTTTCACTACTCTAGTTTGACACGAAAGGGCATAAGGAATTAATTCCAGGAAAGGACATGAGTCTTTTTCTGCAGAAGGAGCTGCCTCAGTTCCTGGAAAAAAAATGGCAATTACTCAACATTTTCTATAACTGGATTTATCAACTCTTCTCTTGTTTTGTGGTACCAGTGACTTCACTACCTAGAAAGCCTAAAGTCTAAAGCCAGGACTGTGAATTCCTCTGTGATAGGAAGGGTCCTTAAGGCAGATCATCTAATACTAATTGCCAGGCTTATATCTTCTGTACGTTTAGCCCAATGTGTTTTGACAACAAGAGAAGGGTCTTAAACATATGCTTAAAGCCAAGTACATGCTTGAGTGCATTACAAATAGAGCTATTTGAGTTTGAAATAACACATTTTGTAAAGCTCTGATACAGAAAACACACTTCAAGGTTTTGCACATAAATACTGCACAGATCACCAGCAGCTCTAGCATTTCCCATATGCTCCTATGCACATTTCAGTCATTTCATCTG
Source organism: Acanthisitta chloris (assembly GCF_000695815.1). Taxonomy (NCBI): domain Eukaryota; kingdom Metazoa; phylum Chordata; class Aves; order Passeriformes; family Acanthisittidae; genus Acanthisitta; species Acanthisitta chloris. Next base: position 79,092 of record NW_008689285.1, read on the forward strand.
CTATTGGTCATATATACACAGACACTCCTATCTTGCAAAATAATGTTTTGGTTTTCATCATCCCCTCTTCTTGGCTGTAGCCAAGGGGGGGTCATCACAGAGCTGAACTAGTGGATGATGAAAGGCTTCAGGGAGCCAGAGAGGGACTCTTTATTAGGAACTGCAATGATAGGACAAGGGGTAACAGCTTCAAATTGAAGGAGACGAAGTTTAGGTTAGATATTAGGAAAGGTTTTTCCCTGTTCTGGTGGTGAGACACTGGCACAGGCTGCCCAGGGAGGCTGTGGCTGCCCCAACCCTGGCAGCGTTCACAGCCAGGTTGGATGAGCCTTGAGCAACCTGGTCTAGTTGGGAGGTGTCCCTGCCCAGGGCAGGGATTGGGACTGGATGATCTGTAAGGTCCATTCCAACCCCTAAAATTCTAGGATTCTATGATTATTATTTTTTAATGGCTGAAGATCATAAGTTCCAAAATCTATGAAAGGAGAGTTCCCCTTTGGAAGACACAAGCACGGATGGTTGCTTTAACCCTGACACATCAACACCTTCTGGAGGGCTATTGCTTGTTATAAAAGATACAATCTCAAATAATTTATACTTTTACTTACTCCTGAAAGATCTTTTGTATCTGTCTGAATACTGTTTCCTAGAAATATGTGCCACCTCACAAAACTATGCTGTGATGCTGGATTAATTGTATGAGGTTTCTCAGGAGAGTGGTCAGGTTGATTTTTAAACATTCCTAGTGAAAACTTTTTTCCCTGTGTTCTCTTCGTAGTTCATTGATTTTTAAATTATTTTTTAAAGTCAGATCCAAGGCTTTACTGAAATGAGCAGGAGCAATAGTGTTTGAGATGGTTAAAGCCAGCATCATCTTATGCTTAACTTCTTTTAATTTTTAACAGTCCTTGCCCTGCAGGTATAAAAAGGGAATTAAAGCCATAAGGCACTGCTTCAGATTTGTTCTCTTAATTAGCTCCTGCCATGGTGGATTAATTCCATCTGCAATGTGTTGCCATCTCTGCAGAAGTTTATTGTAGTGGAATGGGGGATTAATGAAGAGAGTGGATGCCTAGACATCCCAGCTGTCCATAAACTGGCTGTAATGGGATCGGTGCAGATGGTACCAATGCTCTCCTTAAGTATCACTGAAGGTGAGGAATTTGTTTTCTATAAACCTGCCACATGCAGTTACTCATCCACAGCAGAAAATAAAGTGTCAGAGCTACACATCTGACTTAAAAATAGCGAGCAGTGGATCTAATCATCTCAGAAGACTCTTCCTTTCCTGAAGAATTTATGGGTTTATTAGCTTTTGCATTGTAAGTTGAAAGAGAGGGACTATCTGTATTTTCTCCTCTTGTCTTTTAGTTACAGTAACTAATTGTAAATACATTTGAAAACTGGAAGATTTCTTTCAAGCCAGGAAAGCTGCTGCTGAGACCCAGGCAATTCAGCAGTGAACTCTGCACTGAGATCTTATCCCTAATGAATGAGTCTCTGGGATGGACTGTTAGGGCAATAGGTTTCTTTTCCTCAGTGTAGTTTAAAACCAAAGGAACTCCAGTAAAGCTGGGGAGCACCAGGGGCATGAAAATGCTGAAAGGACAAATGAGGGTCTTTCTATCTCGGTTTTATGTTGCACATTTTCACCTGTTTAAAATGAAAAAGTCTTAACTTGTTTCTTAATGGTTTCTTCCTGTGGAACATCCCCATGAAGTAATGTCTGAACACATTACCTTTCTGTCTCAATACCTGCATTACTTCGTTTTACATTTTGATTATTAACAGAGATAAGCTGTTTCCAAGACAGCAGCAGTTATTTTGTTTAAAAAGACTAGTCAGGCACTCCACAGATAGAAGTTCAATGACTGTAACTATTACAGGCTGTGGATAACCATAGGATTCTTCATTTATCCGTGGCCTTACTTATAAATGGAGCTCATATGCCTTTCTTTGTCTGTTTTGCCTACTTTAGACAGTCAGCTACTTGGGGCAGGTGCTGCCATTCTCCATGTTCATTTAGTGTCACATAATAGAGCTCCCATTTTTGTGGATCTTTCTGTGTATTATTAAAATACAAAGGATGTCAAACAGAAAAAGACATTTAAGTGCTCAAGTGCCATGGGAACAATACAGGTGCACAGGCATTTTTCTTCATCCTTATAAACCTGCTGCTAAATATAAAAAGCTGTCTGTAGCTTTTCTACTACCTCTCCATAAACCAGAGGCACCTCAGACACAGTCACAGTGCAGGCAACATGTGCTAGGTGCCTTCCAGAAGAGCTATCAGGGAATAGGAGCAGTATCTCTGACTCCTAGTAGCTCAAGGACAATACAAATTTGAAACATTCTTATTACTATGCAGCATCTAGTATGTTTTTAGATGCACAATGCAGTTCTGTTCCACTCCTATGTCTTCTTATTCCTTACCAGTGTCTCTATTTGAGCTTCAGAACCTACAGCATTATGTAAAAGTCTTTCCTCTAGTACAGCTACTGAAAGGAGGCAGGGAGGGATCCAAGCATGCTGGAATTTTAAGATAAAAACACTTCATAAGAAAACTCTGAGGTCCTCAGAGTTTTCCACTGGCGTTATGAAAAAGAGCTGGAGAGACAAAGTGGAAGTGACAGCTAATCATTTCAAGGAGAGTGCCCTAAGCCCAGGGGATGTAGGATGAGCACAGGGAGAAACAGCACTGGGTCAGAATGAGGGCATCAGGAAGAATGGGAGAAAGGCCTTTGAGCAAAGGAGACACAGCTATGGATAAATGCCTCTTGCCCCACAGTCCTCTGTGGGAGGGGAAGACAGAAGGAGGAACCCAGAAGAGGTCCATGGGCGACAGCAGCTGAAGGATGTTCTGGCTTTGTGGAAAGCTGTCAGCCATCCCGAGTTTGGCACAGGACTGGGGGCAACAGCTGTTTCCCAACACAGCTCTGGCATCTCATGGTTTGTCACTGCACTGCCACAGCCTCTGCCCTGCTCCAGCACCTCCCAGCAGAGCCATCCAGCATACGAGTCCCGGGACATGGCTGGGGCTTCATATTCTGCAAGGTTGCCATGAAGGCCTGTGTCTTAAGGCACTGAGAAGCAAAGGACCTCACACCAGATACAACCTGCCAGGACTTGCTTCCTGCCTCACAATCAAAGGTGGCACGTAAGAGGTTAAATAAAGTACAGGGCACTGCATGTCTGCATCAAACACAGCAGAGAGGAACACAGTGCAGCCTTTTGGTACACGGCTCTGGGGTCTGTGCATGGGCAGAATGACTGTACATGTTCACATTTTCTGTAAAATATAAGTGGCTTAAAAAGCTTCTCTGGGCTATGGTTCTGTCTCGTTTGGTCAGAGCCCTGTAATTGCACAGAGAATGTAATCTCTGCTGCAGGCATGACTGTGCAAGGCTCAGGCTGCTGGGCTATGCTGCACTGCTGTCTGTGGGGCCAGGCAGGCACAAAATATATTCCAGCACATACAGATGTACCTTCCCACCTGGGAGCAGGCCTGGAGGGAGGGAGGTGTGAGCAGAGTGCTGAGGTGCTTTCACATGGCATTTGCTTCCATGCTTAGCCCGTGACAGAGCAGCCAAAACTCTGCCCAGGGGGATGTACACGAGTCAGGCTGTGGCTGCCTGTTCTGGACTCACAGCCAGGACAGTCACTCTCCTTCTGCACAGTCCCTCCCCAGGCCACCCCCTGTGTTCCTGTTACACTTCTGCTGTGCATCAGTGCAAGGGGGGAAGACACAGTAGGCTTTATCCCGTGGTACACAGAATCCATAAAGACACTTACTGCAACATCTTTTTAAGGCAAACTTGCTCTTTGGCACTATGTTTAGCAATAACCCTTCCTTAAAACTTTCCTTCTCTTGGGCTTGCTGAACACCACATTTAACTGTTGCCTTTTATGTCGGAAAAGAGAAAAGCTCAGAAAGTCAAAGACCAATTCTATCAGACTTTTACTTTGTACTGTCTCTTACTTTGCAAACATTCCCTTTTCTTCATTGATTAAAGGCAGCAAAATCTGGCTCTTGAGAACCTGCTCCTTTGGGGCTGGACCCCAAAGGGAGCAGCTGAGATGAGCTTCCACAGGACACCACACCTGAAAGAGGTTGCCAGGCCAAGGCTCACTGGAGTCAGAGAAGGTAAGTTAGGTCTCTGTTACGTCATGTCAAGATAGGCAGAGCAAAGGGACAGTGATCCCACCACAGAATTCCTGCCTGAGAGGCAGACACCAGATTTCCCTCTGTATGCTGCTCTGTGTATCTTGCACAGTGCAATGTTTTTAATTATAAGGCTAATGTTCACAGCACAGGAGTGTGCATGGCAATAAACATTTGCTCTAGGTGATTAAGTACCAAAGCAAAGTTGAGGTGTTTGAGAACCACTGAGCTGTTTATAGTGCATGTGTCTTCCAATGCCATGAACATTACTCCTGCTTTATAACAGAGAAGAAACAATAAACCATAATACAAACAAAATATTATATTAATTGCCTTATGAAATCCTTTTCTGATGCAGCATCGTGTCCCAGTACAGGCACGTTTTGCAGAGTAAGTATTTTGTAAAGAGCTCTGAATGCCCAAAATTTGGGAAATCTCTCAGAACAACTACAGATTTTTCCTGAAAAACTTCAGTTGAGCAAAATAAACATGGCAAAACACTAAAAGATCCCGTGGTCAGTGCCAGCCTAACTTCTCCATAGAGACACCCAAATTCAGAGAGCCTTGTGCAACACTTTATGAGAAGAGTAAAAATCATTCCCCAGGTGCCTCCTTCAGAACATCTAAAGAGTTAGTCATCACTTTCTATCACCAAATTATGAGAAGCAACATTAAGGGTGAAATCCTGCTAACAGCACAAACCCAGCTCTGATTGCAGTGTGACTCTTAACACGTTGCGTCCAGCGGCTCCCGCAGCAAGGCTACAGGAGACTGTGGGAAGTATGTACCATAATACAGAGAGCATCCCCTGTGCACAGGGAATGCTCACAGGGAAGAACAATGTACAGCTGTGCAAATGCTTGAGTAAGCCACTCTTCATCCTGCTTCCACTCCTTCCCACCCCTACCTCCTGCCCCCTCTGTTGTGCCAGAGCACTTCTTTTGGGGTGAAATCTCAGCCCCATCACAACTGAGGGGCTCATGAGCTAATGGCATAAGGGGTGAGGAATTAACAGCTACAGGAAACACACAAACAGTTTTGAGATAAGGTGAGAGGTTCTTTATGCAGCCACACCCTGAGAATTTTTGTTATTTGATTTTAGTGAAATGAAGATAGCCATTCTGGTACAGCGAGGCTTTGGGATCGCTTCTTTTGAACATTGAACACTTACTGTAATAATGCAGTAAATGAAAAGGAATAGTTTAAATCAAGTCCTGTCATTAAGGTGAAGAAGAACAGTTCTCAGGTTGAGAGAGCTGAAATTCAATTTGGTGATTAAGAAAACTGACAGAAAATTTGATCAGGAACATTCTCCTAAATGATATGGTTGTAGCTAATTCATTAGAAAAAATGAAGTTGACAGTAAGGATTCTGTACTTCTCTGGCACTTCATACTGTTTCCTGCAGGCAGTTCTGTAGCTGATCATCTTCCACAAGGTTTTGAAAATGCAAGAGAAACATAAAGATACATGTTCTCATATGATTTTATATCCCGAGTGTCTCTCTTAACAAATATGCTGTTTTAAAGATGAGACTTCTATTCTACATCTGTAAGAACATCCAGCTATGGCTTTGGGGAAACCCAGGCCTTCTGACTTAATCAACAGAGTTGAGAGCTGCTGTCTGAAGGCTGTGTGAGTATCCCACTCCTCTGGGGCAATCCCAAGCCGCTTCAGTACTTTATTAATTTACTTTTACTTTATGAAACAAAAGCCAAGCCACAACAACCAAAAGAACCAAAGGGAAAACCTCGAGCTACAGGACAATAAATTTGTTTGCATGTAATAATCTCTTTTTCACTTAGTTCTACAAATTACATGACAAACTGCAATAATAAATTGTTTGGTTTGCTTTCGTACATTAATCTCTGCTAGAAATCATAAACAAACTTAAAGTCAGTAAGCATGGGTTTAATTAAAAACTTTTCAACTCAGTACTATTTTACACCAGCCTTTTGCAGATTAGGCAATAAACCATGGACTTCATACAATTTTATGTGAAACAATTTTATTTTTTCCCCCTTAAATGGCTCATGTAATGGGTAACTTCCTTGAAGCAGTTGTACTTTCCTCTCGTCATCCATTTGCAGTGCACTACTTGAGCTGCTTCCTGTCCATTGAGGCAAAACAGAAAAGGTTGGATTTGATCAGAGCTGGGAGAGGGAAAAGCAAGTACAAGTATCTATTGGTGTTTAAGGAATGATTTGAATTGTGTTTAGTTCAGTGGTTCTTAATCTGTGGTTTTCAGATCCATAGAGAGCTGTGTCTAATGGTCTTGAACAGACTCAGAGAACAGATATGCCAATTGCAAGTGGGTTTAAAATAATTTTTAGAGGTTCTAATAAAATAAGGGAATCTCTCCAGAAGGTGGAGAGACTAACAGGCTTTGGATTGAGCCCTTGCAATAAGTGTTCAGTGTCAAAGTTGCTCAATGTCATGAAGAAAGGTGAGGACAGTGAAGAGGAGACCTGACTCCCAGGGACAGCCTGTTAAAAACAGCCCTAAACTTCTGGAAAACAAAACCAGCCAAGTATCTAATACCAGCAGTGGTTTCCAAATATTTATCAGTTCCTCAAGCTAAGAAAGAAATTGTTGCTATCCAAACCATGTGAAAGCTTAGCCACTTTAGCCTTGCCTAGTCACTGATAACCTGTACAGCTGATTTTGGAGCAACTTTCACCTCGGCTCAAGTTGTGCCTTCAGCACCATGACCCAGTGAATTCAGGTCGTCCAGAGGAAGCTCTACATTTGCTTTTGAAACACTACACCACCAATTGCTCGATGCCCAGTCAGAAAAAGTCAAGTATAAATTCTGCACAGCACAGAGTTCACACACAGACCAGTGCTCCTGCATCAGGGCCCTCTCCATGGTGCCCTCCCAGCAGAGGAGGCAGGTTCACCATCCAACCTGCCACAAGCTTTGCCTTAGGACTCCCCCAGCTCCTTCCTCCTCCTCTGCCGCCCTGCCCAGCCCTGGTTTGGGCACATCTCCTGCCACATGCACACAAACAGTCTGTGTGTTTCAGGTGCCCAGACAGCCACATGCAAAGCAGACAGGTTCTCTGCAGCAGCTCAGGATGCAGGAGCCTTGCAGCACTTCAAGCTTTGGCTGCTGCTGAGAGTGGGAGCAAAGCAGCTCGGGAACAGCAGGAAGGGACACAAATCCCAAATAGGACTCTGATGACATTCTGATGGTTGTGTTTCCTGGGCAGCTGACATCAGAATTTTGCCTTGCCTCTGACACAGGTGCTTTGCCCCTGAAGGACTGGATTTGCCTTTCAGAGGCAATGCAGAACCAAAACAGGCACTGCAATAACTGCTGAAAAAGGATTTTTCTGGAACTGTGGAAATAGTTTTAGTTACCAATATGTTAAAACACAACGGTTTGGGCTGTGGTTTTACTGACTTACAGGGTACACAAATAACAAATTTTGCCTGGAAAGATCCCCTATCTTCAGATCCAGTCTGCAAGAGGCTTCCCTTTCACTTGCCCCTCCTTTCCTGTGGTTTCTGCGGGAGAAATCTCTGAAACCCGGTGGGATGGCTACATTTACATTTAAATAGGGACGTCTCAGGTGACTCTCAAGAGGCAAACTGCAGCAATTCATGGGCTCTAATGAGAGTGTTAATTTATATAGTTTCTGATGTGCAGCCCCAATAAGGAACATCCTTGAGATCACTTGTGAATGCAAGTTCTCAAAGCAACTCTCCCCAGGAGAATCAGTCACGGCTGAGTGGCACTTCCTTGGGACACGGCCAGGAATGGCCTTCCTTCTTCTCGACCTTCCTGGAATAGCAAACATCACTTCTCATTTATTTTTATTTTCTTCCCTTTGTCGTGCTCCTCCCTGCCTTTTCCCTTGTCCTCCTCCCTCCCATCAAACTAAGAGCTAAAAAATGGAAGACAAAGGCAACAAGGTTTATGGCATTTTTGCAAACATGAACAAAAAAGTAATCTCCAGAGGAATGTGGGTTTTAGTCACACCTGCAGTCTAATAAGTGTCATCCTCAAGAGACGTGTGCTGTAATTGAGCAGCACTAAAATGCCACTGCTACTTCATTATTTTAATATATGCCTCCCTTCTGTAAACCAACATATCAAAATCATAAGCATTACAAGCAATACTTAATTTCCAAATGAGTTTTCTTTCAACTAAGAGTGCAAAAAGTCATGGTTGTGTCTTTCAGTTATTTTTGAAATACCACTAGGCTCAAAGCAGTGGAAAAGTCTAGCTAGGAAGAGTCCTCCTAATTTTATTCTATATTTCTTTTGCTTTGGATTTCAGCTCTCATTGCACTGTATGACTTCAGCCTCTATTTCTTGCCCTGGTGGCTGCAGCACTTCACTCAGTTGCCTAACTGTGCTTCTAAGTGAGGAAGAAGAGTTTCTCACAACTCCCAGACTCACCCCACAGTACAACAGAAGGTTCTCCCACTTGTGTAGGCATAGAGAGTTTCGCTTTTCTGTGCTTCAGCCTCGCTCACTTGCATGTAATGCACAGGATTTCTTCAGGCCCTCAAAGTCTTTGTGCAGAGGGTCAAAGCTGTCTTACAGAAGCTCTTGTACTATTTTGGGCTCTCCCTTTGGCAAGCACCAAATGTGAGATAGGATAAAAAAATGCACTGAAGTAATTCCGTACTATTTTGGGCTCTCCCTTTGGTAAGCACCAAATGTGAGAGAGGATAAAAAAATGCACTGAAGTAATTCACACTATTAAATGTTCCTGGAAGTTGCTAAAATACACTTTAGTGTTTTTATCTTTTTCTCTATTTCCTCCCTGCAGCAAAGCATCTACCTGGACTTGCCCTCCATTCCTGTGTGCATTTCCTCACCCTGAACCACTGAATTAAACTCGGAAAATGTGTACCAATAACTCAACAGCCAGGAGAGTCCTTCCTAAATCATGGTGCTTTCAAACCCCTCAGGTCTCAGGCTGTCCCTGCAAAGCACCAGAACTGAACACTGTGGTGCTCGCAAGGCAGAAAAGCCAAAGACACTGATCAGTGACAGCAAAAGTGTAGGTGATGCTGAGGCCCTTTTCTGTAAGGTTTTTACTCCCATCTGTGCAGGGATCCTGTCTGCAGAATCAAAATACATCAGTGCCACAAGCACAGGGAGCTCTGGATGCAGCAACACTTTTCTGCTGTCACTAGCAGGGACATGTCAGCACCTCAGCTCCTGGACAGCTGCCTGTCCTGCAGCAGCATTTCCCCTCTAGCTCGCCAGCCTGATTAAAGCCATCAGCTCCAAAGGCTGCGGACCTGACAGAACTGGGGCTCCTGACCTGAAGCTTTCACCTGACCTACAGCTCAGCACACGAAACGCTGAGCGATTCCAGCTTCCAGTGTGTGACACTGCACAACACCCTG
>NW_008689286.1:0-9721 GCF_000695815.1 Acanthisitta chloris
AACCTGGTTGATTCCATGACTCTATGATTCTGAGGGGGGATGGTTAAATATTTAGCAGGAGGTCTACAGAGTTAAATCTGAGTAAATTTAATAGTAAGAGACAATTTTCAAGTTGCTGTTAAAATCAAGGAATCTTCTACTCCTTATCTTCTAACTCCAAATGTTCCTGGGATGTTACTGTTCCAGTAATCCTGGGAATTCCTAGCTTGAAGGACTAGGAAAGCTTTATTCAGATGTCAATCTATTTACTGAATAGCTCTGACACCACTTTGTACAAAGTCAGTTTTCCCATTTCCTCAGTTTAGTCAACTTCCCATGCTTGTGCAGGTTCACAAAGGGAAAAAAACCACCCAAACAATCCTTTGGACACAGAAATGTGATTGTTTAGGAATCATAGCTCTTCAAGTGACTCAGGGACAGGTGAAGTAATTGAAACTGCCCTCAAAAGTGAATTTAAAGCTATCTCTGGCCCCTTAGATGAAACGTTTTGCTCTCTGTGGTGCTGCTGCTTGGTTTTGTCTCAGAGCCATTACCAAAGTCTCAGTTTGGAGTTCTTGTCCTGACTGTGCAGGGAACTGAGTGACAGTGAGGCAAAGCAAAAGCTTCAGTTCATTGATGATGAGCTGCCAGAAATGTCAGAATTTTAAGCAGCTATTGGCCCAGTTTGTTTACTGCATCTGTTGTGCCTTTTGTAATTCACAGAGTGTTTACAGGGTAAATAAGTTACTCACTGGAACTCACTTCCTCCTCTGCATGAGTCACACTGAATCAACCACCACGGTAAAGAGCTAGGAAAGAACATGTATCTTAATACTCCAAAAATTAACATCCTGAGCAGTTATTATTCCCATTATTTAAGTGGTAAACAGCTTGTTCTTTACAGTTCTTCAACAGAGAAATGACTGAATGTTACAAGTATTTCCTTTCAAAGGAGTTCATAAGAAAAGCTGAGTTTAAGGGGAATCCCCTCCTGATTTTCCTGGTTTTTGTGGATCAGAAACATGTACATCCCTCCTTCCCTGACTAAAAACACACCTTTAAAGGCATGATCAGGGGAGAGGGATGTTCTCAGCTACTCAAGATACAGTGTTCCTAGGCCCTTAAAGGGGGGAAGGGGTGGGACTTGTGTTCTAGCTGAAGACTTCAGACTGAATTATTTTTGGTGCTTGGGGAACCTGAAATAGAGTAAATGTTAATGACTAATTCCACTCCAGCCTGGAAATGCAGTCAGTTATCTCATCTGGGCTCTACAGAGGTAAGATATAAACACTTCTTTGTATTGGTGAAGTGAAGAGATAAGGCTGATGCTGATAAGGCTGTCAGGAAGTGCATAGTCACTTTTTGAGGGTGGAACATCACACTTCTAACTTTTCTTGCCTCTATTTGTGAGTAGTAAAAGTGTGGGCAGCCAGTGATTCTGAAACTGGTTTATTTCCTGTGTAACACTGCATGTTGCTCTAAAATACTTATAATAACCTCCCCTTTCCAGCCTGTCACTGTTTGAACAATATCTATATTGGGGTGTACAATAGTTTAAGTCTTTTTTAGAACAACAAAGACTTTTTCTGCCCTTGTGCATCTCTCTGGTTCTTGTTTTTTAGCTGTATTTTCTAAGTGGAATATAAACACTTCTAATGTATCAATAGAGCCTGAGGATTAGTGCCAGAAAAAGGAGCAGATGATGTTTTTACGTAGGTGCTACATAAACAGCAGCTGGATTTGGGAGGAGACAAGTGGAATTTCTTGGAGGAAATAACCTCCTCCTCCTCCTGACCTTTTATAGCTGAGATTAAGCCCCACCAATTGGGAGCATTCCATGCTGGAATCATGTGGCACAGCAAGTTATGCCCCCTGCAATTGTTTAGAAGATATTCTGGTGTGCTTTGACACTCTCCAAATGACAAGAGGGGTAGGATCCTACCATCTTCATCAGGCAGCTCCTCAGGGTTCAGTTCTACCAGCTCAAAGCCATGTTTGATGCACCATTCTTGAGCCTTCTGTCTGTTAACACCTAAAGTGGGAGAAAAAACTGTGTGTCAAACATGCAGATTTGAGACCAATGTCAGCAGATGAGTCTTTAGCTAAACCATTCCCTCAAAATGGTTTGTTATTCTGGATTTTATGGGGGGAAACTGTGTAGAGGCTGGTCTGAGCCCTCCATTCACTCTGGATTCCAAAACTCCAGAGCTATACTCCTCCTTAGAATTGCTTATTTCAAATGCTATAAAATGGCATTGTGGAAGGTACTCAAAGACAAACGTAAGTGAAGTGCCCCAGTGAATGAAGACTTCTATTAACTGTGGGTTTGACAGTGAATGAGCTGCAGGGACACATCTGCAACTCACAGCCTGCTGTCTAGAACCAAAGCACATTTGGTTTAATGCCCAAATGGCCCAACAAAATGGAAGTACTTTCCACTGTGGTCATACAACCAAGAGTCATCCCCAATTTTCACCAAGATCATGCACATCCAGCAGCAGAAATGCAGTGGGAGGAGACAGAGAACTCACTCTGAGCAAGCTGGTAACATTCTGACTCAGCTTTAACCACAACTTGCTCAGGACTTCCTCTCTTGCTCACAACTCACCTGGCTCTCCCTATTAAATCTCAATGCCACTCTCACACAGATATTCTGAGAAACAAGGTGCTGATTTAACTAGAAAGTCAATTATCACGCAGGGTTAATCACTCTGTCAGTCAGGAACCTCTCTGGGTTTCATACCATTTTCAGACACTCTGTTACAGACCAGGATCATCACTTCTGGCAGCCACTCTTCTGTCAGGGGGAGCCACTCAGAGACACTGTCCAGTCCAGTTTTCTGAAGGGGAAAAAAGTCATTGGAATATATCCTCAAATGGTTTTTAAACTATTTTAAAATCATTAGTAGTATTAAACAAACAAAGTAAGGAAACATGCTAGGCTGCATATCAAGTATGCTTGATACTTGTGTTGTAATCACAGAAGTTGATATACACAACTTCCTTCTGATTCTTGACTTACAGGTGAGCTAATTCTGTAATGTTTATATTAATTGAGTGTAGGGAAGGGAAGGTTTTCAAACCAATCGTTTTAGGCCTATCTCATGTTTAATGTGTTCCACATGACAGTGGATGTTCTGGTCCCATTGCTCTGGTTGTTCTGGGACTGCCCTGAGCTGCCTGGCTCAAGGGATCTGTGCACAACGTGTGCTATGCACCTTCCCCAGCTGTGGGGAAAGAATTCCCAAGGTAGGATTTGGTTCAGTCTCAGAACGGGGGAGGTGGTGTGGTTTAGGCCTATCTCATGTTTAATGTGTTCCACATGACAGTGGATGTTCTGGTCCCATTGCTCTGGTTGTTCTGGGACTGCCCTGAGCTGCCTGGCTCAAGGGATCTGTGCACAACGTGTGCTATGCACCTTCCCCAGCTGTGGGGAAAGAATTCCCAAGGTAGGATTTGGTTCAGTCTCAGAACGGGGGAGGTGGTGTGGGAAGATCTGCCTCAGTGGCATATTTGCATGCTGGAAACCTCTCTTCCAGCTGGAGTGCAGTAGTGAGAGGGAAGGAAACTGCTGCTATTGTTAGGAGACATAATCTAACATTGATCTTCTGCCAATGAACAGAACAGCCTTAAGGGAATGGATAGCACAAGGTGCAGAGAATCTGATTAGTGGTTATCACTGTGGAGAGACAACTCCATCAGCCAGATAATGCAATACAATGAGACAGAAGAGTCTTACTGTTTTAAGTACTTACTATTGTGCTGTCAAAGTACACCACAAAGGCTTGCACGGATTCAGCAATATCTCCAGTCACATGGAATGTATTTGGGACCACACAGAGGTGAATATCTGCAGAGTAATACTTATTATCTATTGTCCAGGGGTAAAAAGTCACTCTGCCACTTGTAACTGCACCCACAGAGAGGTCATCTCTTCCTGTGATACCTGGAAAGAGAAAATGAATAGATGGATGATAAAACCAGTACCAAGAAAATAATTTGTCTAGAAATGTACAGTTCCAATTCAGAACCATCTTTACTTACTGTAAAAAACAGTATATAGTCAAGATCTTTAAAGTTCAAACTCAGCCTGTTGCTCTGTCCCAGATTCTGTTACTGAGTTTTCAGAAGAGTTTACTTTGTAGCTTTCAAAATCAGACCTGATACAGAAGCACCTCAGAAAGCCTTTTTTCCTGGAAATGCCTTTAAAGTGTTAACCTCCAACTCACTACCTGTGAACAGAATGTATGGAGACAATGCCTAGACTTTATAACAGCAGAAACAACCCTTCCATGTCCATTCAGATGTGAAGAACTGTCTGACTGTGACCATAACCTGAAGGTAACTAATGAGAAAATAAACCCAGTTACTACAATTCCATTGCAATTCCCATTAAATTCCATGTAGGAGTTCAACAATTAAAATCCAAACCAGTGCTTTGCTCAGGGAATGTTAAATACTGTCCTACAAGGTAGGAACCTTCCCAGTGCACACTCATGGCATGAGAGGCACCTCATGGAGTTGAATTAGTTTGTAGTGGAGTATCCCATCTATTCCTCCCTGGGATGAACTCATGGACACTTTAACACAGGTCAATTATTTATGGAATGGACTGAGTCATATGGAATTGCCTTGGGCATCACAAGAGTTAAAGAAGTGAAGTACATGAGTTTTCAAGGACGTTGGAAGTTGCATTTTAAGGTACTGGGAGACAGTTCCTGGAGCTGCAAGTACAGGCTGTTCCCTAAATAGTCTGGAGATGAATTTGGATTTATCTGTATCTTATTAACAAAAAGGCAGGAAAATCCCATGGCCAAGGTTGCATTGAAAGGCTCAATGCTTTTTGCAACTGCAAAGTCTGAGAACAGATCTGGTGAATGAGCACAGTGCTCGAGGCAGCGAGAGCTCTTAAACCAGGATTACTTGCAGCAGGAAGGAGAAAGGGAATCCGAGGGAGAAATTTGACCTTGGAAACACAAAACTAGGAGGGAATCTCCTCTCTGGTTTTCTTTAAGTGCCACATCTATGTGCTTTTCCCAGGTTAAAGTTTGATTTTTTTCCATTAGGATGACAATGGTCTTCAGAGTAACTGGTGTGCAACGAGCAGATCTGTCATAAGATCATCCACATCACCTTGGAGCTAAGGAATGGATAAAATGTTCAAAGTACAAGGATGCCTTTTCTTTCCAGAATTAGCTGCTGCTTAGCTTTTCAAATTCAGGCATAATCTTAAGTTTGTGCCCTGGAATCTACATGGTTTGTTTGCAGCTTTTGAATAGGATATAAATCCCTGTTTACTAGTGCTTTGACAGTTAAAAATAAGTAACTAAAGGAAAATCAGATCTAAGCTAACAAAATTAGTGTAATGAGAAGGATAAAGGAGCTCATAGACATTACCGAATCCTACAAAATCAGCAATAAGACTCAGAAAGCCATAAGGAGGAAAAGAGGGTGAGGGAAGGAAATCAGCTCAAAATTCACTGAGTTATTCACCCTAGCAAAGGACACAAAAGAAAAGAAGTTCTATAAAAGACTTTCAAAGGCTGATATGAATTTCACATTTGCTTTGTAAGTGATTTTTTTCTTGCAGAAGAGTTCATGGACAAATTTAGGCCTCAAAGTATTGCTAAAACGAGGACATGTCCCATTTCCTATTACCTGCTCCTTGTTCCTGTATTTGAAGCAGTTTTCTTTGATCCCATTGTGCTGCTGATTACCCATCCCTCATCCAGAGATTTTGCCAATTCCCTGTGAAATTTCTCTCCCAGTAAAAATGGAAGTTGCATACTAAACTCAAAGCACTGCAGGAACTTTCTGAGAGGATTCAGACTTGCTGTGGTCCTGGCAGGAAACAGCACAGTTTAGGTATCCTGTGAAGGTCTCTCCCACAAAGGTCACAGAGCAATTAGTTTTTGGCCTTTAGAGTAAACAAGCAGGGACTACAAAAGGAATATAGACTGCAATTCAAACTGAGTTGTCAAGGATTTATTTTATGTAGGAACTAATTTTAAGGGTTATATTTACACCTCTGGATTCTGGGAATTTCTAAGACAGTCTGTATTTTAATGGAAGAAGGGAATTCAGCCAGAAGTTTCATATCTAATTTAGAAAGTATTGATCAGCATAAACCATACGAAGTTTTATTTGGATACAGAATAAACTCCTAGAAAACGAATATGGTAAAAGGAGGTGCCTTGTCAAACTTATCTCTTAGGAGTAACTTGTGAGTTACTCCTCAGCCATTGAAAGTGTCAGTGGTTTGCCATGCAAAGAGCCTGGAAAACCAAGTGAGTCACCCCCAGAGCAGAGCGGGAGGAGGGAGGCTGCTGGCTGCTCTGAGAGCTGAGTGCCTCGTCTGGGTGACAGGAATGCAAACAGACTCCACATGCATCAGCATTACAGACTACTCCAAACTACAACTGAAAAGTTCCTGTCACTGAAGAATGTTGCTTAGTGTCATGCAAAACCAGGAGGCTGAGCTCAGGGTGCTCTGAGAAGCTCTGAGTACTGGACATTTATTTTACTGAAGTAACATTTTCAATCTTACCAGTAACTGTCGGATACTAATTCAGATCTCCTGTCTTTGTGTCCCTGTCAGTACAGAAGCACTTCCAGCACCATCCCTGGTCATTCCCTCCTGCACACCCAGCACTGTGCTAACACCCACCTGTGCTAAAATGACGTTTGTTGGACATGGACAATTCTCTCCCCCCAGTTTGTCCCAGTTCATGACTCCCTTTGCCCTTTTTCTATCAGAAAACCATTTAAGAACAAAGCAGCAACTGACATGAGGTCAGTTCTCGGCTCAGTCCAGTCACTGGTGTCAGATAGCTCCAAGAAGTTCCAAACTCCTGGAATCTGGCCAGAGGAAAAGTTTTTTTTACTTCCATGCAGTCACTAACTTATATTTTTCAGCAAGTTCATTCTGACCAATACCCTTGGGAATTAATTTCATCTGTTTACATAAATCTTTGCTCATTTTACTGACTTAAACTTGTTGACTTTTAATTTCAGCACTTTAAGCATTTGTACCACATTGTAATAATTCCAAAAAATATTACTATTAAACTTCTTATTGCAGGTTGGTTTTTTTTCCAAAAGGATTAAGGTATTGATAATTCTTCCTAGTGTTTATCTGATCGAATCCATGGTATAAAAACATAAATCATCCTTCTGCAGTGCCCTAAATGATCCCAAATCCTTGTAGCTGGGAGGTACAAGGAGTAGTTCCCACATCCTAGGCCTTGAGAGCCACCTGGTGGAATAAACCATCGAAAATACTCCTCAAAACTACACCAAGGAGTAAGGAGAGCCCAAATATGCTGTGGGGGAGGAGGGGAGTGGTAAACAGTCAAAAGAGAGAAGCAAAGACAATCACATCAGGCAGGATTTATGTTGCTCAGCATTTAAAGACTGAAACAATCTTATTTTCTGTTTTAATTTGTGATCTATGCACCATAATCACAATAGTAAGAGAAGAGACAGAGCAGGTTGTGCATGTTAAACAGCTTTGGTTTGCCACAGCTGTTAATAACACAAAGCATTTGGAGCACCCCCAGAAACCTGAATGAATGAATTCCTCTCTGCCAAATGTACCATAATATTCTCCTCATCCTCAAGCCATTTCCTACTGAACAGGATGAACACACTGGAAAAAGCCCTGGGATTACCCTGGAAGGTTCTGTCAGGCTGTTTCACCCCCTAAACCCTCCAGCCCAGCCCACTGCAGCCACTCACTGCTGCCCTGTCCCTACCAGGACACCCTGGAATGTGTCCCAACCTGCTGATGGTAAAATTACCTGAGGTGATTTCACTCGTTATACCATGCAGGGACATAAAATTATTAGGGTATTTATTTGAGTAAATGACCTTGTTTCTTTCAGGAAGATCTTAATGTTTTGGGAAACATCAGAGGACACAGACAAGCTGCAAGACTCTAGTTTGGCACTGGAACCAGTGGGAGTCTCAACACTTCCAAGTGAGTACTAAAAAAAATAAATCTTAAGTTAAATTTTAAGACTCTCTCAGGTTAAGTAACATTTCCATGAAGCTTTTTGCTCATCTCTTTTACCTGTTTAATTTCACTATGAGAAATAATCAAAGCTAACCTAGAGGAACCTTGAATAATTCTTTCCTTTGCTTAGACCTTCCTCAAAAATGAGGAAAAACCCAATAATATTCTTTGGTGTGGAATCCTTAAATAACTCAGTATCTACCCAGTTGCTTTGGCAGAGGAGCCTTTGCTGCAGACCTTGTTATTGTCTCAAACTGTGGGCTAGTGAGATGGACAGAGCAGCTCTGTGCTTCGTGGAGTCCTAAGTAACAACTTGCTTAGAAAGAGCTTTAAAAAAACAACAGAAAAGGGAGTGAATGTATTAAGTTATATATCTGAAAGTGCACAGCAAACTGCTCTGAGTTCCCTAAAGAGCAAAGCTGTCCTGACATGTTCAAGTTGAAGGAGGGGAAATTTAGGTTAGGTATTAGGCAGAAGTTTTCCCTGTGAGGGTGGTGAGACACTGTCCCAGGTTGCCCAGGGAGGCTCTGGCTGCCACAACCCTGGCAGTGTTCACAGCCAGGTTGGATGAACCTTGAGCAACCTGCTCTGGTGGGAGGTGTCCCTGCCCAGGGCAGGGGGCTGGGGCTGGATGACCTCTAAGCTCCATTCCAATCCCTTAACATATTATGATTCTATATTGTAGTGGAAAACCCACCAAGACCTAAATAGCTTTTTCCTGAAATCCCTCTGGACTTAGAGCTATCAAAAATTCCACCAGGGTTTCCTCTGCTATCAGATCTCATGTTCCTTTTTCAAGCCGTGGAAAGGGGAACTGGTTTCCAGGAAAACCACTTCCAGTAGGCTGAATTCTGTGTTGTATATGGAATGGAACTGCACAAAACGTTTTTAGCTTCTCCTTTTGGTGCTTTTGCACTGGGACAACAAATGGTCTAATGCAACAGCCCAGACCCACGAGTGATTTTAGACATCCGACCACCCTGAAGGTCCAGGATGGTCTGTTCACTTCTTAAATGAAAAGATGGAAGCAAAGGGACAGTATTTAGTTTGCTTTTGCTTTTCTCTTCCCCATACTCCAGAGCCACTGGGGCTGCCCTGCTGTGTCCTCTTGTTATAGGGACCATTGACACATCCCAGTGACACATGTGCTGCTTTTACTCACTCTCTAAGTCTTCTCCAGCCATTCAGGTATAACTTACAACACTTTATTCACACCTAAGTGAGTAATGAAGCATTTTGGGGTCCTCTTTAACCCTGTGGGCTGTGGTGGTGATGCTCCTTGGTGCCTGAGGGTACAAACCACAACCTGCAGCTCTAGGTGGTCTCTGTTAAAGGAAATATTTTCTCCAAGCACTGAGGACTCTGATGTTCTCCATGAGGGGCTGAGGGGCTGCTCTGGGGCTGGTGCCTGGAGGGAGGACAAGTGACCCTGACGGCAGAACTGTGACCCTGAGGGGAGGACAAACCACCCTGAGGGGACAACTGTGACCCTGAGGGGAGGACAAACCATTCTGAGGGGAGAACTGTGACCGTAAGGGGAGAACTGCCACCCAGAGAGGGAGGACAGTGACCCTGAGGAAAGAACTGTGACCCTGAAGGGAACACAGCGACCCTGAGGGAAGAACTGCCACCCTCGGGGGAGAACCACCACCCTGAGGGGGGGAATCCGCCGCCCTGAGGGCAGACCTGCCGCCCTGAGGGGAATACAGCGACCCCGAGCCGCGGGCA
>NW_008689287.1:0-2241 GCF_000695815.1 Acanthisitta chloris
TTGTTTCTACTCTTCAGTAGCAGTAACTTTGATGTGCACTTTCTAAGATTGGATTAAGCATTATATGAAGGCTTTGCCTTTCAGACTCCTTTTGCTGTACATGACAAATTTGCCTGCTCTGCAGAAGAGCAGGACAAGGACTTTGCTCCTTCTGACTGTGAGACAAAGTCAATAGATTAGTGTGTTAAAACTTCAAGATCGTATTATTTAGACTTAATTCAATTAAACTTTTTTTGTGCTTTTGTTGGCAGTTTTCTATTAAGGTCATTCTGTCAAAATTATACTTAAAAAGAAATAGCTGCATAGAGTCTTGTTGCTTAATATACAGGAGTGCTTCACTTGCCAAAGTCCAAGGTGAGTCAAAGGAAATGACTGCTCAGGTAGATCAGGGGATGTGCCAGCAAACAGTCAACCTCAGCCAAGTCATTGCTGCCAACCCCAAACAAAGAGGCTTTTGTCAGTTGATTATTTTATCTATACCTTCTCTTTCTGAGTGCTCTGGCCAGTTGCAGAGGAGGGTGGAACTACACTGAGCTCAGGAAATCTCAGCAGTGTAGGAAGGTTCCAAGAGCACTGAGAATTTTCCAAGGGACAAAAAAATTAATCCTGATGTTTAAGAACAGCAAATATATTTCGAATCAACGTGAAAATCAACATTAAAAGTGATGGAAGGAAGGTTGTTTTACATGTCCCAATAACAGAGAATCATTGAATCTCTGAATCATTGAATCATTGAATGGTTTGGGTTGGAAAGGACTTTTAAAGGTCATCTAGTCCAATCCCTGTGGTATGAACAGGGACATCTTCAACTAGATCAGGTTGCTCAAAGCCTTGTCCAATCTGGCTTGAACATTTTCAGGGATGAGGCTTCTAGCACCTCTCTGGGCAACCTGTTCCAGTGTTTCACCACCATCATAGTAAAAAATTTATTTCTAATATCTAGTCTAAATCTCCCTTTTATAATTTTAAACTGTTAACCTTTGTCCTATCTCAACAAGCTCTGAAAAAACTTGTCCCCATCTTTCTTCTAGGCCTCCTTTAAGCACTGAAAGGCTTGTACAACATCCAATACTATCCCCCTCAGAGTTTACCTTCACATCAGATATGTGTTGAGGCTATTGAGTTCTGTACTTAGGCCAGATGTGAGTTGAGGCTATTGAGTTCTGTACTTAGGATGAGATCTACCACCTGCAATACACCACCTGGTCCACAAAAACAAGGAAGTTGAGAATACCTACTGTGCTTGTAGCTTAAATAGATTTTGGAATGGACTGCAATCCCCTGGAATCATGGAACCATTAAGGTTGGAAAAGACCTTCAACATCATCAAGTCCAACCTTTGACCAAACATCACTCCAGCCTCAGTTTTGTGTGGGTCCATGCACTGAGGCTTAGAAGATCACTGAGATATGGAACACATGGGAAAAGGTTTTCATATAACATCAGCAAAAACAGGAATCCCTGGCTGCTAGCCCAGGAGTATTAACACTCTTGCCAAGTGCTGACCTGTCTGTAACAAAGTCCTCTGAGTCTGCCATAAAGTCTAATTAATTGGATGGAAAGATCTTCATTGATTTCAGTGAGATCTGCATTAGGGCTCTCAATCTGAAGGAGTGGCCATTTCTGAAGTGACCTATCAGAGCCAAAGCAATATGAGATTCACTCTGAAACTGGAGCTGGCAATAAATATCATGAAATATTAGTGGAAGTCTTCACTTAAGTGATTTGGGGCTGTTTCTGCCAATAGACATTAGCAGTGACTTGGTTGATGTCACTACAGAAGTGTTTCCTTGTGCAAATATCTATTCCTGAAAAGCTTCTCTGCAGTGATATGAAAACAATGATGTCTACAACTGTGACAAAGCCCAAACTTCACAGATTTTGAAGTCCAGACACTGAGATGTTTCAGACACCTCCCAGTCCTACTTTCTCAGTATGCTACTGCCTTTTCCTCCATTTTCCTTGAAAGGAAGACATTCTGTGATGTAAATGGAAAGCAGAAACAATAATACCTAAGCAGTAGCTGTGGATCAACAAAGGTCATGGATGAACATACAGCCTGGGTATGCTGACATTGGATGTGATACAGGTAACACTGAAACTTTGGTATAGCAAACCTTTGGTATAGCACTGAAAAGTGCATATGTTTACCATGGTTCTGCTGCACCTTCAAGCTCCATTTGAATCTCACTTAATGAGTTTTAAAATGATCAGAGAAGATGCTAGAATTGATGAAGGGTT
>NW_008689288.1:0-1962 GCF_000695815.1 Acanthisitta chloris
GGGCTTCAGCAATCAATATGTAGCCAGACATACTATAGTTTCATGCATCAAAACAAAGTGGGTTTCATTGACTCCTCTTTTAAAGGGGAGCATGTCCTTCAGCAAGCTCTGGGAGTACATTTGCAGAAGGAAATAGACATTTGCACTGTGGTTAAAATCAAGGGTTTAAAGGAATTAAAAGAAACATTCATAGCCACAATGTATTAGGCTTCTCCTATCTTCAGCATTTTTATGTGGATTAGTCCTTTCCACCGAATCACAGAATGAGTGAGGTTGGAAGGAACCAGAGTGGGTCATCTGGTCCAACCTCTCTGCTCAAGCACCCACACGGTAAGGAACTTCTTGCAAATTTCTTCCTCTTATTCAGGTGGAACTGCCTGTGCATCAGTTTCTGCCCTTTGCCTCTTGTCCTGTTATTTGGCATGGCTCAATCCACTTGATACCCTCCCCTCAGATACTCATACACACTGATGAGGTTCCCTTCCCTTTTTGCTCATTTCACAACTTTTCGATAGCTTTAGGGATGAAAAGTTTGCCTAGTTCTATTACTATTATTTTATTATTGCTACACTCAGTAAAAGGAATCCTGTCAACATAAAAAATTTGTGAGTGAAAGCAGTGTCTGTTTTAGATAGCTGGAACAAAGTATCAGTACATATTATCTGAACTAAATCTCTTTCTTTAGCTCCTTGTGTTCATTTTTTCCAGATCCATCTCCTCAGTGTGTACTTCCAATGGATGTTGAGCTTGTGCACCCTAGGACACATACCTGGTCACAAACGAGGAATATGTTTCATCAATTTATACAATATAAATGTACATCAGCTGACACAAATGTTAAACATGCAACTTGTGTGTCTGGAAAATGGACACCAGAGATTGAATGTACAGGTATGTTTATAGATTTGCATACTATTTCTTCTTTTTATGTAGCAATGACAAAAGCTCATTAGCAAAGCTTCTTCGACTTGCTGTATCACTAGTCTGGATATTTGCTAAAGATATTTGTCAATTATGGCCATCATTTGAGCAGTTAACCAGTTTTAGAGGAGCACTACTTTAGTAAGACAGATTTAGTGATCTCTACTCTGACAATTGGAACATATGTTACTACCACTCCTGACGTGAGAAAAGGCACAATGATAAATTTAAGTTCAGTTCTTCAAAAGGGCTTTACCCAAATGAAATGAGAGTAGTACATAGCTCAAGCTCCAGTCAAAATTCCTTTATTTCCTCTAAACATTCAAAGCTTTTCTAGTCCTCTTTTATTTTTTTTCTTCCATTTTTTCCAATCACTTCCTGGTGAAACAATGAGGAAAATAGCCGAGTTGGCCAATTCAAAAGCACAGATCTAGGGGAGACTGCCCTCATGTAACACACACGAGGTCGAAGGCCTGCAGGACTGCCTTTAGGTATGGCAGAGCAGGATATTGCCTGTAGAAAGCATGTTTGTAGCACAATCATTGCCTCACTGTTTCCTTTGATTATACTAGATTTATGGGAACAGACGCATGAAGGTGCAGAATTGCACAGCCTGGTAATCACTCTAGGGAGAATTCCCTTTCAAAACCATGTAACCTACCTTCTCAGTTTTCTGGAACCACAAGAAGCAATAAATCAAGCTCTGGAAGTCTCCTCAGACCTCCATCCTACCTCCTTCCCTTCCTTTCTTTTCCTTTGGCAGGAAGAGTCCTTCAGTCCTTGCAGGGCAAAATTGAAGTCTCTTTCTTTTTGTCATTGTCATTTAGCTCTATCAGCTACATCTGAAGAAAACAAAACAAAACAAAACAAGAACCTCTGAAGCTGGTTCCATCTTCCTAAAACAGTTCACCATAGAGAGAGGAACAGGGAAAGCACACCAGAGTGTGCAGCTGTGTGTAAGGGAAAGGAGGGACTACAAGAAGCTCCAGCTCAGCTTGGTGTAGGCAGCTGTGGCTCTGAAGGCATATGGGCATCTGTAGG
>NW_008689289.1:0-3887 GCF_000695815.1 Acanthisitta chloris
TCTGTCTCTGCTCAGACATCATCTGTCCCTGCTCTAACTTCTGTCCCTGCCCTGATGTCTGCCCCTGCCCTCACATCATCTGTCCCAACCCTGACATCATCATCTGTCCCAGGTCTGACATCTGCCCCTGCACTGACATCATCTGTCCCTGTGCTGACATCTGCCCCAGCCCCTTCACCTGCCTCAGCCCTGTCCCTTTCCCCTTCTCCTTGTCCCTCCCCCTGTCCCTTTCCCTTCCCTTGTCCCTTTCTCTTCCCCTGTCCCTTTTCCTTCCCTTTCCTCATCCCTTGTCTTTTCCGCTTCTCCTCGTCCCTGTCCCTCGTCCCTGTCCCTGCCTCTTCCCCTGTCCAGACCCAGCTCACGCAGCAGGTGGGAAAGGTGTCAGTGCCTGTGCACCTTGGAGCTGCTCAGAGGGAAACTCTTACATTTCTGATCCACCGAGAGCCTCACTAGCTGCAGAGTGACCCGTGGGTGTTACTGGTGTGATACCTGTGGACACAGGGAGCACATGTTGGTAGAGCTGTACTTTCCCCACAGAGAGCTGTAGTGCGCATGGACGAGCGCAGGGAAGAGCAGATCGTGCAGCTCCTCAACTCTGTCCAGACTAAAAATGACAGGGAGCAAGAAGCCATGTCCTGGTGGTCTGGGGATGAAGAAGGGTAAGGAGGCACATCTACTATTGCTTTTATTCACTTTGAATTGAACAAACCTCCCCCAGAGTGGCAGGAGCATGTGTCAGAAGTTACTGGCGCTCAGTGAGTGATTTGGATTAGCAAATGCTGTCAGGTTTTTCCACTTGTGTTGTCACACTGAGATGGTTGTAGATGTTGCTGTAAAATTCTCTTTGACTATTGCTGAGTTTGGGGTGTTAAATTCCTACTTAAAATCATAAAATCCTGTAACTTATCTCAGGCCCTGCTAGAAGTAGATACATGAGGGCTTTTTCAGCTCCCCTGACCTCTGGGATTGGTGTTCCAGAGGTGACATTCTGGTTTCAGTTATTGTGCAGTTTGGAACCTTTTCTCAGCCTCCGTTCTTGACTCACTAAGGATTTCAGTAGCAGCAGTGACCCAGGCAGTGCTGCTCCAGAGCTGCTGAGAAGAGGGGTTTGGGGATATGTTTTGCTGAGGGATCCAGCAGTAATTTTATGAAGATGCCTTGTTCCTTTGTAGCTTTGTTTGCTGCAAGAGAACATCTTGTATTTCTACATACTGATGTAAAGTGACACATGCCATAATGACAGGTTGCCCAGAGCTGTGGCTGCCTCATCCCTGGGAGTGTTCCAGGCCAGGCTGGATGGGCCTTAGAGCAACCTGGACTAGTGGAAGGTGTCCCTGCCCATGGCAGGGGGTGGGATGAGCTTTAAGGTCCTTCCAACCCAAACCATTCCATGATTCTTTATTCCCACCACTGCTGGTTCATTAACTGATGGGTGAAACATTTCCATCCCAGAGTTAAGGTTTCCCTGGAGTGGCTCCATGCACTCTGCTAGGCACAGCTGGATCCTCTCTGAGGTGTCTGTTCTCTGGTTCCAGCCCTACTCCAGAGCAGCCTGTGAAAGTTAAATCAGATGGTGGCAGAGCTCCTGTGAGACAGAGACCTGCCTTGGAGAAAACATCCCTGGACAGGGATGTGGAATATCTCTTTGAAAAGAATGAGCCGGATACTGACTTAGATGAGCAGCTTAAAGAAGATTTAAGAAAGAAGAGGTCTGACCCCAAATACATTGAAATGCAGGTAAATAGAAAACTTTTCCTTGGAATGTTATTTTTTTAAAAATGAAACTAACCTGAAAATGTAACTTGTTGCAGTTTATGTACCTAGGAAATTGTCATGATGTCACTTTTGCTGAAAACTACCTTCAGAATTCATAATATTCATTCCTTCTGATGGGACAGTGATTAAAAATGTGAGATTACCAATATCAGGGACAATTAATGATTGCATAGAAGCTACAGTTTGAAGCTGAGACTTGTTTTATGGGATGGGGTTGGTTTGTTTTCATGGCTTGTGTCCCTGCGGTGAAGTCTAAAACTGAAAGCACAGCAGTGGGCTCTGAAGGAATTGCCTCTTAAACATGGACTTTGTGTTGTTCTAATAAGTTGTCAGACTAAACAGCTGCCATGGACACTGGTTCTCCCGTACATGTCAGGCCCTGCACCTGCAACTGTGTGTAGCTACCCTGTCTTGTGCTGAACACTTGGGCTTAAAGAATTTTGCCAAATTCAGTGGAACTGAAAACACACATGGAATTTAACTTATTTCTAGTGAGTC
Organism: Acanthisitta chloris; assembly: GCF_000695815.1. Taxonomy (NCBI): domain Eukaryota; kingdom Metazoa; phylum Chordata; class Aves; order Passeriformes; family Acanthisittidae; genus Acanthisitta; species Acanthisitta chloris. The sequence continues at coordinate 2,275 of NW_008689289.1, forward strand.
TTTTTATTGCTGAGCAGTTTGTCATTATTTCAGTTTAGCCTAATCCCAGATGGAATCTGTTACACTGCCTCAGTGTTGAGAAGGTGTTTAAAGACTCTGTTCCTTTCTGTTCCCCCAGAGATTCCGAGAGAAACTCCCCTCCTATGGCATGAGACAGGTGAGTGTGCATTTCATTAGCAAGAACACTGTTTCTGTTGCTGTGTTGTTATATAGGAGAAAACAGCTGTGCCACTGGGACTAGTAGGAACCTCTAGCCTTTAGGGAGGTGAGAAGCCTCCAGGTCTGCCCCTGGATGTGACTTCTGCCCAGGCAGTACCTGGGGCTCACTGCCTCGTGCTGTGGAGCTCCACACAGCATTGTCAGCAGGGGTAGCAGCCATGGGGATGGATAACATCTTTTCATAGCTCTTCTTTCCCTGCCAGTTAAACCTCCAGAAGGTTCCTGGTTGCTTGGATTACAGGGTAATTGACCACTCCATAAATTGTCATGCTTTCTTCTGTGTGTAACATCGTGGCCATTTGATGAACAGTTGCACAGTTTAGAATGGAATATATATAATGGCAATTAAACCTTTTAGCTTTAATCACACACTTAATGGCTGATCTGCTGGCCCTCAGTGCCATTAGATTTCCAGTCGCAGGATAACGTCAGTGATAGTATGGGCTGTATTAACTGATGTTAATTCTTCATTTGATGGCCCCTGTCTGACACAGAAAGTGAGTATCACCATATGTTTGTCTTTGCAGGCTCAGTGAATGGTTAGTGAGCTCCTTCTTAAAGTTCATCTGTTTGTCATTATGTCCTTTCTGTTAGTGTTTGTTTCCTAACACAGTCATGCTGCTGGGTACAGTCCTTGGGGCTGGGAAACTGCTCCTGTTGGTACAAGAAATGATAAACATTGTGCTGAAAACCTCCAGGTTTTGCAGTGTTGGAGTCCAACAGGGATTCTTCAAAGCTCACTGCACAATAGCAGAGAATTGTCAGAATCCTCTGCAGTCTGTTCTGGACAGTAACACAGTGAACATTTTCTCTTTGCTGGGTGCAGGAACTTGTGAACTTGATAAACAACAACCGTGTGACTGTGATCAGTGGTGAGACTGGCTGCGGGAAGACCACCCAGGTGACACAGTTCATCCTGGATGACTACATCGAGCGAGGGAAGGGCTCCACATGCAGGATCGTGTGCACTCAGCCCAGGCGGATCAGTGCTATCTCTGTAAGTGCCCTTGGACAAACCCAGTGACTGCCTGGCATTATTTTTTCCCTATAAATCTGAGCTATTTGGTTCCTTTTTAGCCATCTGAGATTGTGCTGCAAATAACAATGTTGTTAACGCACACAATTTGATATTTCATAAGTTCTGGTCATTGCTAGAGTACTGGTACTGCAGCTTGTTCTTCCCTGAGTTTATCTGGGATTGTAATGGGTTTGGGCAGTGCAAATGTGAATTAAGATAAAAGCTAACGCTATCAGGCACTCTAGAGGTGTGTTAATGAGCAGGAAAGAATACAGACCTGTCCTTGGGCTGCTGATGGAAATGCTGCTCTCAGGGGAGGAGAAAAAGTGGTTTTCAGGGCGTTTCTTTATCATTTACAGAACACCTCTGTTCCAGG
>NW_008689289.1:3913-4186 GCF_000695815.1 Acanthisitta chloris
CTTGTGGGGTTTTCAAAGCTGTGTTTATTTCCCTAGGTGGCTGAGAGAGTTGCTGCTGAGAGGGCAGAGGTCTGTGGCAATGGCAAGAGCACAGGGTACCAGATCCGCCTGCAGAGGTGAGCAGCTCCTTGGGCAGCACTGGGGCTCGCCTGTCAAGTGCTCTCTGTTGTTTCTCAAACCAGGTCATCTGAAAAGGAGTTCTAAACATAAATAGCTGCTTTCCCGTTCATTTTTTTTTCTCCAGAAGGAATTCCTGTGAGGAGCTGGTGTAGG
>NW_008689289.1:4203-6919 GCF_000695815.1 Acanthisitta chloris
AAAGAGTTTGAGTGCAGTCACTGTGCTTTGTGCAGTGAGTGACAGTGATGACACCAAGGTGTGCTTTGCCTGGCAAGTCCTTATTTCAGCTCTTCTAAAGGGTTCTACTGTAGATAGAAATAAAACTGATGTTCCCAATCCATGAATTTCAAGGAGAAATGGAAATACTAAAGGAGAGAATGCTCTAAGCCACATATGTGTGGAAAACAATGTATTGTAATAGGTACATTGGCAGGAGTTTGCAGGCCCTGTGCTGCAGTGGAAAACCTCTTACACTTGGAGTCAGCTGTAATTTAGAATAGTATCTGAAATCTGACCAGCAAATGATGGAACTCAGTTATGGCTGAAGCAGAACTGCTGGGGAGAGAGGACAGCTCAGTCCTCTCAGCATTTGGACTGCAGTTCACAGCATCTCATGACACTTCCCTTTGCTGTTCAGTCAGGGATGTTGTACTGCTGTGTGTGCAGGTGCCCTCTGTGCTGGGCCTGGACAGGGTTTGGGAGCAGCAGTTCAGGCTGCAGCCATGACAAATGATGTCTGGGTAGTCAGTGCTCCTGTCAGATCCCTGGTCACTCCCCATCCACAGAACTCATGCAGCTGTGGCCTAATTCCTTGTCCCTCCAGCTGAGCTGGGCAGGAGGGAGGCAGAGTGAGCACACTGCATCGTGCCTGTAATGGCTTCTGCAGTTGGATTTTAAGCTTTAAAAGTATCTTGTAAAATAGAGAACTGAGGAATTTCTAATGTGTCTCTTTCAGTCGGTTGCCAAGGAAACAAGGCTCAATTCTGTACTGCACCACAGGAATTGTCCTGCAGTGGCTCCAGTCAGATAAGTAAGTTCTTCTGTTTAATGAGAAACCAAATGGAGTTATGAGATGACTCCAGAGCTGTTTCCAACAGTCTTGGCTCTGCAGTTCTAATTTGCTTAAAAACAAATGTTTAACTTCCTCCTCTTCTATTTCAGGCACTTGTCCAGCATCAGCCATGTAGTCCTTGATGAAATCCATGAGAGAAATCTTCAGTCAGATGTTCTAATGAGCATCATCAAAGATCTTCTGAACATCCGTTTGGACCTGAAGGTCATACTGATGAGTGCTACTCTGAACGCTGAGAAGTTCTCTGAGTACTTTGGTAGGTGAAATGTTCTTTAGTAGTTGAAGCTTCTACAGCATAGTGCAGTTCTCAAATTATGGAATTGATTTTTATCAAGAGGTAATGACTTCAATGGTACAAATAGTTGCCACCTGCTGCTGGAGATGCTGATTCCCTCAGTGTTATCATCATGACCATATATTGCTTCTGGTTTTGCTTTCCAGATGTGTTATGGAAGCAAAATCCACAAAGTGTTTCCTGTTAAATATTTGATAGTGTTTAGCACATTGTAGAATCGTTGGTGTGAGTGGGTAACCACAGTGAACTGTTAGTTGTCTTCTAGCTTTATCCTGTAGCTGGAACCAGGTGAGTGTGCTGGTGTACGATCTGCTGCTTGCTGCCTATACTTTATTTGGGGGTGAATTTAGCATCTGCCATGAGAATCTGAAAATGAATAATCAGGAAAACTACAGACATGGCAGCTGTACTGCAAAAGTAGCAAAGAATGTTTATTGCCTCTGTTGTTCAGTGCAGTGTTTCACTAGTGGGTTTTAACCCGAGCTGTGCCTTCCTCCACAGATCACTGTCCAATGATTCATATTCCTGGATTCACTTTCCCTGTGGTGGAATATCTGCTCGAAGATGTCATTGAGAAGCTGAGGTAAGTGGGTTTTCTGAACACCATTGAAGAGAGTATGTTGGGGGTTTGTCTTTGTGTGTCTGTTCAAAGATTACCATGACATAAAGAAGAAGTTGCTGTGTTTTTCAACAGAAAACCTTCCAAGGGAGGTCTTGTAGCTTGTATAGTAATTAAAGGTGCAATAGAGCTACCTGGAAATGTTAGCTTGAGGAGGGAAAAACTTTGTCTTTTGGTGTGGTGAATTTTTCAGGCCTCTAAGTCAAGCTAGTCTTTGCTGTTCACACGTTTCTACACATTCTGTTCCTCAGGTTGGTGCCTGTTTTTATGTGTAAGATTTCTTTCAGAGAAGAAACTGAGGAGTCTTACCTCCATGGTCTAGCCAAAGCACAGCATGTTGTCCATGGTTTGAAAAATGCTGTGCTGCTGCATTAAAGCTCCTCAGTTTGCAATGTGCCTGTGTGTTGCTGTGCTGGCAGGTACACCCCGGAGAGCACGGACCGCCGGCCGCGCTGGAAGAAAGGCTTCATGCAGGGCCATGTCAGCAGGCCTGAGAAGGAGGAGAAGGAGGAGATCTACAGGGAACGATGGCCAGACTACCTGAGGCAGCTCCGGGGCAGGTCAGGCTGAGTTACTCCTCTGCTTCAAGTTTTCAGACAGGGCTGAGAAGCACACATCAGTGCTGTGCTGCGTTGGGTGGGGGTGGGGTGGGTGATGGAACTGCTTGTGCAGCTGCCTGGAAACCACTGAAGTGCTTTAGGCATCAGGATTATCTCCTGTGCAGGCTGAGTCCATTGGTTAGGCTATGTTTAAATTATTTAAATTGAATTGAAATTAATTATCTAAATACAGACTGTTAGTCCCTAGCTCATCCATGATTAGGTAAGTGCTTCAAAGGCAGTTCAATCATGACATAGTAACTCTTAAACTTTCTACTGTGAACTGATGATAATCACACTGAAGTGGATCTGGGGAGTACAGTGGAGGA
>NW_008689289.1:6944-27154 GCF_000695815.1 Acanthisitta chloris
TGGTTGAATTGCTGTGTGACTCGGCCTGACACCAGGAATGACAGCACATGGCTTTGCATTGCAGTCAGTTACCCATATCTGTGCCTTCCCTGCCTGCAGGTATTCAGCAAGTACTATTGATGCCCTGGAAATGATGGATGATGACAAGGTGGACCTTGACCTCATAGCAGCACTGATCAGACACATCGTGCTGGAAGAAGAGGTACACTCCTGTCACCTGCCAGCACACTCTGTAGGAAAAGTTACAGCCTGTAGAGTAGCTATAGAAAACTCTGAAAACCATTTTAGTGCATGCGTAATCTCCATTCCTAGTTCCTTGGCAATGGGAGGGAGAGAGCAAGAGCAATACTCAGAAGTGATGTTCACTGCTACACTAGTAAAATACCAAGTAATTTAATGGTTCAGTTGATAGACCATTTAAACTGTGCATAATGAGGATGACTTGCTGGTTTGGTTTTTGTTCTTCCTGTGCTGAAAATCATACAGTAGTTTCTCTCTGTTTTGTTTGCAGCTCAGATTCTAGTGTTGATTTGGCTGTGTTTAAAGCACTGCAGGGGAAAGTGTTTAAAATCAAATTTTTACTTATTCCATTCAGATAAATTCATGTAGATTTTTCTTTTACAGAAAAATGATAAATGTTTTTCAAAATAGGAGTCAGGGAGGTTTCAGGTCTGACATGTCCAGCATGTGTCAGTGTGCAAGTAGCTGGCTCTCTGCATAGTGTGTGGTTTACTCTGACCTCTCCTCACTTCACTCCCTCTTTTCCTGCAGGATGGTGCAATTCTGGTGTTTCTGCCAGGCTGGGACAACATCAGCACTTTGCATGATCTCCTGATGTCACAAGTCATGTTTAAGTCAGGTAAAACCAAAGTTCTACCTGGGAACTGCAGCAGTAGCATGAGTGGCAGATTCTGGGTTTGCATGGATTGCTGCTATTGCCCTGGATTCATTTTTCCCTCCTCTCAAAGTAATTACAGTGTTCAGCAGTCCTTGGGTTTCTGTGCTATCTTTCATCTGCTAGTGACAACAACTCATTTTCCTCAGTGTGGGAGTGACAGTCTGAGAAACAGCCTGACCTGCATCTTCTTCCTCTTGTCCTTTCCTGTAGCTGTGAGAACTCCCATCCAAAGCTAAACTCCATTCTCTGCATTTCCTCTTTTCTTGATTCCTGAGCAGCTTTGCTGGAAGTTCCCTGAAATCCTGTTTATTTGAGCAGCTTTGTTGTAGGACACTGAAATATCTGTGCCTGTCTGATACTCTTTGACTTGCCTGTTTGCATAGCTCCTATTTCCATCTAACCTGTCCTAGCTGTGCCCTTGACTGCGCAGTTTTGCAGTGTGTGTTGTGTACATTGCAAAGATAATTTTAGTGTGTTAAAAGGTTGAGAGTCAGTTTAGGTATTAAACTTGAGCAATTACTAAATAATTTGAGGATTTAACAATGAAATATAAACTACTGTACATAATTTCATGTATTTGCTTGAACTTGACATTGTAAAAATTATCCTTTATACCTTTTTTGCTTTAGACTTTGCCATTGGGATACAAATACCTGTGAACTCAGAGCAAGAAACAATAGATTTACTTGTAGCCTATTTTCTCTATTCTGCAGAGTTGATTTTCCTGTAAAACTGAAGTTTCTGTGCTTACACCTTATCTTTTGCTGGTTTTTAACTTTCAGATAGGTTTATTATCATACCTTTGCATTCACTGATGCCTACTGTTAACCAGACTCAGGTATGCTGCTCCTTTATTGTAATAATTCACTACAACAACAAAAAATGCCTTGAGCACACGTTGGGCTTTGGCAAACACATAAATGTGCCCTGGCTAATTCCAGGTGTTTAAGAAGACCCCACCAGGAGTAAGGAAAATCGTGATTGCAACCAACATTGCAGAGACCAGGTAAACTCCTGGCTGGACAGGCCAGAGAAGCTCTACTTTTCACTGAGGGAATGAAAGTGCTAATTGAAAGTATGAACCTGTTTAATGTTTCTGTGTTTGTGCCATTCCTATATAACACAGTCTCTAGAAATGTTTATAGACTAAGCAGAGGTTTCCTATAATTGTTTTAAACAATTGAACCCATTAAATTGTTTTGAGCAATTTAACTATAGGAGTCCTAAACAGTTACTATAATGACTTGGCCTTTGTACATGCTATTCTGAGCCGCCTGTCTTGTCTGCATCTTTGTGATCCGTGGGGGCTTCTGCCAGAGCCAGGGGAATAACTCAGCTCTCTTGAACTGCTTAGTAACTGAATTCTTAATGAACCCCCAACACAGATTGGGAGGGGATGAAGAGAGGCCAAACCCAGCCCTAGGTCAGGCTTGCCAAGATGGAAAGTTAAATTTTGTCTCTTTTTCCCGACAGCATCACCATTGATGACGTGGTGTTTGTTATAGACGGGGGCAAGATCAAGGAGACCCACTTTGACACCCAGAACAACATCAGCACCATGGCAGCAGAGTGGGTCAGCAAAGCCAATGCCAAGCAGAGGAAAGGTCGAGCAGGAAGGTGAGAACAATGGGGATGGTTAGGGAAGTTTGGGGATGTGAAGTTTCCATCAGTGTTGGAAGATACCACTTGGTTATTCCCATGTTCAGGAGCAGGTGCTGGCACAGCTGTGTCCTGTCCTGGGGAAGGAATGGTTCCCTTGTCCTTCTAGGAAGCTGAAATGACTTGTGCTGAGTTTAACTTGAGAGTTTGTCTCCTGTTGAAGAATAAGTCCTGCGTTTTATTTTCATTTTTTTGGTCACCATCTGCCTTCACATTTGATTTATGAGGCTGATACATCAAAGGGAAAATTGCCTACAAATTAATATCTCTTAGCTATATATATATATAAAAAATAGATGTTTTTTGACATTTCTCTCCCTCTCAAAATACCTCATGGAATATTTTCTGTCTTGCTCAGACTTAAAGTTCTCCTCTGGCCTCTCCACTGCTCCTTTGAGCAGCTGCTGGGAGGTTTCTGTGTTCTCCATGCTGATGGGTCTGTGTTTCAGAGCCTGAACCGGCTTTTACAATTCACTTCAGTTCTAAATCCTTGAGGTGTTTTGGAAAGGTGTTTGTGAACAAACACAATCATAATGTCACAGTTTAATAGAACAAACTAAAAGCCAAGCAAACCAGTTGTTTATTTACATAACTGCAGAGTTCAGCCAGGTCACTGTTACCACCTGTACAACGGGCTCCGTGCCAGCCTGCTGGATGATTACCAGCTACCAGAGATCCTGAGGACACCTCTGGAAGAACTCTGCTTGCAAATCAAGGTAAACATAAGGATCTTCAAATATAATTATCCACTATTCCACTGGGATATGAGGTTGAGAAGTTAATGCAGCTGTGAACTCAAGATTGTCAACTCAAAGTTCTGTTGCACTCTGAAGTGACATATTTTTAGCCAATAGTTTTATCAGCTTTTGCAAATGGATACTTGTGTCTAGGTGCATCAGCCCAGTGGGAATAGGAGTGTCTGGTGTCAATAAAAGGTGAAGTGTTACAGCAAAACTTGGCTGTGCTTTCCCCCCCCAGATACCATTCAGTTGGAGGAGTTTTGGTGGGAATGCAGTGAGTCAGGGGTGTGATGTCTTAGAAGAATTGTACTACAAAGCAGTTTTAGCACTGATAGGAGTTTCCCTTTTTGGAAGTTTGCATTGAATTCCTCATGCAAGCAGAGGGAGTGCCATGTGAACTGAATGAAGAATAGATCCTTCTGGTTTGAATTTCAGCATTAAGACATTTTCTGTCCTTAGTTAGAGAAATTGTAACTCCAGCTGTGATTACTCACACTGTTTCAGTTAGTGAGGTTTTGCTGGCTGATTTTAGGCACTCATCTTTCTCCAGCTGCTGTAGGGTTTGTTGTGTTTTGCATTTCAGATCCTGAAGCTTGGTGGAATTGCCTATTTTCTGAGCAAACTCATGGACCCACCATCTCGTGATGCTGTGATGTTGGCCATCAATCACCTTATGGAGCTGGTGAAGTATTGCTTCATGTGCAGGGCAAAACCTCTGTAAAACCATGTTACTGTGTGTGTTACCAGACAGTTCTGACTGCACAGATCTGGGCATTGCAACCCCTTACCCAGTGTGCAGAGCCTTGTTCTGTCCTCACTGGACAGAGGGAACGATTTCATATAATCCATGGCATTTGTGCGCTGCACAGAGCAGTTGTGAGGGGCTAAATTACTCAAAACATACACCTGCACCTTGCATTGAAGTTCCCTGCAGACATTGATTTAACTTACTGCTCTGTGCCACCTCAGCTGAGCTTTCCTAGCCCACCTGGGTCACTGAGGAGTTTGAGACCATTTTTCTGTGGGCAAATAAGGGATATGGGAGGAAGGTGTTGTGTGTCATTGTCCTGTGGGTGCTGGGGTAGAAGTTAATGACACACTTAGTTGTACACATCAGTTGTAGCACTAAATTCAAACATCTGAAACAGACACTAGTGGCTGACGCGGCTCTACTGGTGGCTGTTCCAAGGAATCCTCCCCATTTCACACCATGTGTTGACCCTTCCCTGTGTCTCCCTCTCCTGGCAGAATGCTCTGGACAGGCAGGAGGAGCTGACTCCACTGGGTGTCCATCTGGCTCGGCTGCCTGTGGAGCCTCACATCGGGAAGATGATCCTCTTTGGGGCCTTGTTCTGCTGCCTGGACCCTGTGCTTACCATTGCTGCCAGCCTCAGCTTCAAGGACCCTTTTGTCATCCCTCTGGTAAGGTGTCTGATGGGAATTGTACACAAGACTTTCAGAATCTCAGGAATACTGGAACTTAGTGAGATGTTAGGGTTTAAAACCACTTGAATCTTATTTTCATGTGAAATCCATTTTTATTAGTAAGGGTTTGCCTTCATATACTACCAGTTATCTTTGCCTTACTGGAAGTAACTTTCATTTCCATATATGCTGCACACAAAGTGTTGCTGTACCTCAGTTAGGAAGAGAGAATTGTTGTGTCAGACATGGATATTTCATAGGTACTAATTACTTTCAGGGCAAAGAGAAAGTTGCAGATGCAAGAAGAAAAGAGCTGTCAAAGAACACCAAGAGTGACCACCTGACTGTGGTGAATGCCTTCACTGTAAGTATGTTTTCCTGTGGCTTTTTCTTGCAGAATTTTAATAGGAGTACTACAATTGGTCCTAAGGGAAAAGCTGATCCATTTGTGCTCTGTAGTAGTTCTTTCTTGGCTTCTACATAAAGCCAAACTGATTTTCTAGTGTTGAGGAATCTTCTCTCCAAGTCCAGAATCTCATCTCCTCGTCTCCAGGCTCACTACCTGCTTTCTGGTGGATAAGTCTGTGAAAGAGGCAAAGAAAATGTAATGTTATAGTTACCTCTCTGAAGTTGTTAATTCTTGTCCTTCAGGCCTCTATGAGAGGCTGAAGCTGATTTCAGAAGTGCAGGAGATTATTGTGTCATTTTGGGGCAAGGAGAGGAGGAAATACATGATCTTGAATGTGTTGGAACACAGGAGTGCTATAACAAATGATGCTCAGGCAAGCCTAGCTGATTTCACTGTTCACCATGAAAGAGGAACTTAGTGATTCATAGTGTTGTGAAGTTGTGGTTTTCTGCCCTGAGCAAAGGATTTGCTTTCTCTCGTGTAGTGAATGATGTGATTGTATTGTTTATGACCTCCAGTTTTGCTGTCCTTAATTTGTTAGTGTGTGTTCACTTAGAAACACCTTCAAACCTTTGGATTTCCAGGGCTGGGAGGAGACTCGGCGCCGGGGATTCAGGACCGAGAAGGACTATTGCTGGGACTATTTCCTGTCCTCAAACACCCTGCAGGTACCAACATCCTGCCAGGCTAACACAGGGGGCTGTGTCTGTGGGGGAGAGGGGAGAAGCCTTTGGCACAGCAGCATTCCAGGGCAATTTTTGTGTCTCCTAGATGCTGCATAACATGAAGGGGCAATTTGCTGAGCACCTGCTGGCAGCTGGGTTTGTGAGCAGCAGAGACCCCAAGGATCCCAAATCCAACACCAACTCAGGTACCCTGACTAGTTTTTGGCTAGTTCACACTGCTAGACACTGAAGTCTCAGTTTGTGGAAGTGCCTGGCTGACTTTGCTGTTTCCTGCAGACAATGAGAAGCTGCTCAAGGCAGTCATCTGTGCTGGCCTGTATCCCAAAGTGGCAAAGATCCGGCCCAGCTTCAGCAAGAAGAGGAAAATGTGAGAGTTTGGTTTAATGTTGGTTTCTGTTTGAGGTGATTTGTGCAGGAGGTGATTGGGCAAGGAGAAGCAGTGACTGGAGTGCATTAATTAATTTCTCTTTATAGCTCAAGTCATGGTTGTGGCTTTGAGAAGGTGGGTGAGAACATGGGGTTGTTGATCCTTTAGCATTTGGATACTGGCTAGTTTTTGAGATAATCTGTGTGACCTTGTCATGCCGTGAATGATGTGACAATATATCTGTAGCACTGCACTGAAGGTGTCCTACCCTCATCCCTGTTATACAACCAGCCCTTCAAACACTGTCACTTCTGGTTATTGGGGAAGGTAGAGCCCAGAAATCCTGGTCTGTTATCACTTCTTTTATTATCAGACTTTTCTTTCCTTTGAAGGGTGAAAGTTTGCACCAAGACAGATGGATCAGTCAATATTCATCCCAAATCAGTTAATGTGGAAGAAACAGAGTTTCATTACAACTGGCTCGTGTACCACTTGAAGATGAGGACCAGCAGTGTGAGTGAGGGCTGTGTTTGGGTGGTTTGTCTTTGCAGCTCTTGAATTAGGTTGGGTCAGGGCATGAGAACAGTGCCTTTGGCCTGGAGCCTTCCTGTCCTGGGCCATTCCTGTCACACACCATCAGAGCATGTTCTGTGTGATACTGGGGGTGTTGTGCCACAAGGAACTGACTTCTGTGGTGCAGTGGTTGGGTTTTTTTTGAGGACTTGGATTTCTTTAAGGTTCTGGCAATAACAGGAATAAATTGTTTTATCTTAGTTTATTTTTTTCATTTCAATCCAGCCTGGCATCTCTCAGTATGTGCTTTCCTCTCACGGAGCAGTTGCTTTGATTTCACCTCTGTGAGAGGGACTGTATTTGGGACCATTTTTGCTGCTGTTCAATCTGATTTCATGTAACTTTTTGAACTGAGTTGCTTCATCTTGTAAATTGATGAATGACTGAATAATGACCCCCTGGAGTTCTGTGGGAGCCTCATTCAGGGTTACTGATGGCTCTTGAGGTCTTTTGAGGGTGATCAGATGGTTTTGTTGTGCAGATTTACCTGTATGACTGCACAGAGGTGTCTCCATACTGTCTGCTGTTCTTCGGGGGAGATATATCCATCCAGAAGGATAAGGACCAGGAGACCATCGCTGTGGATGAGTGGATTGTGTTCCAGTCTCCAGCAAGAATAGCACACCTGGTGAAGGTGACTATGTTTGGGAATTATGTGCATGGAAGGCTCAGTGTGACACTGTTTCCTCCTTGGGATCTCTGGGGTTGATGTTACTCTCTGCCTATTGATCTGTCACCACAGGGAGATGATGTTTGAAGTGCATTCCCAGCTCTCAGATCAGTGATGTTTGTTGTTCGCAGTGCAATGGCTTTTCCCATGAGCATAGGGCTGTGCCTACTGAGGCATCAGCAGTGTGGTGATGCTCTTGTGCAGCCTCTGCTGGAGCATTCATGGGCATATTGGAGAACTGTAGAAGCTTCAAGAGAAGACTCCTGGGGTAGATTGAAAGGATTTGTAAACAGGTTTTACAGGGGAGATTGGAAGAGCTTAGTGTCTGTGGTTTTCCACAGCAGAAGCTGTAGGATGACTTGATCAGTCCATGGAATGTCCACATGGATATGGAAACTCTTCAGCTAGCAGGAATAACTTCCAGTGGAAGGAGGAGCTGAATGGAGCTCTGTTTAGTATTAGACCCCAGAAATCATATTTGACTTTTTCCTTTCCTTTCCTCTCTTCCCTTTCCTCTTTCCTCTCCTCTTTCCTCTCCTCTTTCCTCTTTCCCCTTTCCTTTCCTCTCCACTTTCTTCTTTCCTTTCCTCTTTCCTCTCCTCTTTCCCATTCTCTTTTCTCAGTATTTTTAATCCTGAAATATGGAAATACAGCTAAGGGCTGTGTGAGCTATTAGAGGCATCACATCCAGAGATGGTCATCTGCCATCAGAGCTAACACTGCCAGTCTTTGGGAGACAGTGATGATGCTGTGAATTGATGTGAGAACAGCAGGTGTAAGGGTCAGGAGAAGAGAGGCCTAAGGCACTGCAACTCCTGTGGTAACATTGTGTGCAGCTCTAATTGTCTCTCTCTTTCCTTCCTTCATGCCAACAAACACTTCCCAGAACTTAAGGCAAGAACTTGATGATCTTCTCCAAGAAAAGATTGAAAACCCCCATCCCGTGGACTGGAATGACATCAAGTGCAGGGACACAGCAGTCCTGACAGCCATCATAGACCTGATCACCACACAGGAGAACGAGGGCGCGCGGAACTTCGCGCCGCGGTTCCAGGGCGAGCGCTGCAGCTGACCCTGCTGCGGTGACCCTGCTGCCTGCAGCTCCTCCCTCCCTGGATGTGGATAGCAGTTCTTTTGGCAGAGGAAAGCCTTTGCCAGGGTAAGCTGGTGCTTTCCTGCCCCTGAGGAGAGGCTCTCAGCGTAGCTGTACGTGCATGTGCTGTGTGTTCGGTGTAGCTCTGCAAGCGAGAGAAGGGCAGTGTTGGGTGATGTTTGGTTGTGTCCTGCTGTTGTAGCTGTTTTCTTTTCTACCCAGAATCTAAAATACTGCTTAGTGATACCTAAACTGTTCTTACTCCTAGGAGAAACATCTCAAAAAGGCCTTTTTTGTTTTAATTGTGGGTGGTGAGTAATTGCACTTGCTGTGTTGTTCCAGCTGTGCAGCACTGCTCACCAACACTTCCAGGGAAGGTAATTACAGCTTAATTAAACTAGACTTGAAAACACTTGTTAAATTTGTGCTGTGGGAGGAAAGAATCTTCAGAAATGTTCTCCTCTCCTGCCTTTCATCCCATTCAATTAATCTCCCTCCTCTTTTTGTTCCCATCCATCATCACTGCTGACTGAGGTGGCAAATGACAGGAAGGATGGGTAGATAAAGGCATGGTGGAATATGCTTTAAGGGTTCATTGCATTCGAATTTTTCCTTTTTTAAAAGAAAAATCCATGTATGGGTTATAATATTACATTAAAAATCTTTTCTTTAAACTGTTATTCCATCTGTTCTTAATGTTTCAAAGGTTTTCTCTTTGGAATGCTCTCCAGCTATGGAAGAACATTTGAATTACAAAGCTTGTTTAGGATTTGGAGGTTTATCCTTGAGCAACAAAGCTCTCGTGTCTCCTTTTCTTTGCCTGGAAATACAACTCTCCTCCCTTCTTTGTTGTTTTGCCTTTGCAAAAATCACCTTGATCAGCAACCTCAAGGAGGATTTACACACTTCACCCTGCAGAAAACAGAGCAGACCAGGTGAAACTTCTTATACAGCAAGAAGTCAAACTCATTGACTGCTTTGCCCACACGTGTTTGAGATAGTGAGGGAGGAGGAGGAGGAGCATCCTGACCCTGGGGGTCACGAAGGGCAGAAGGAAATGGTAAGGAGAGCAGAGCCTGGGGATGAATGGCAATGGTGGTTGAAGAAAGATGGCAGTTGCCTCAAAAACCTGCCCAGGAGCCCCAAATTAGCAGTGATGAGGATCAGCTCTGGTACAAGGACCAACCCCAGACCAAACACTCCCTGAGGGGGCACAGGTTGGTGTGGCTGAGTCTGTACTTAGTGACTAATGTGAAAATCATGATACTGTTTTCTCACTGTGCTCAAGTCATGTAGCTTAACATACTTATGTAAGCAGGAAGGTATCAAACCTCTGTGTTCTTCAGAGATTGGAAATCAGCCTGTGCCAAGTGTCAGGTGTGCTGGATTAGAGGCGATTTTCCTCACTGGGCTGTGTGGTGCTGACTTGGAATCTGTGATGGAAACTGTTGTTTCAGGTATTCCCTCGTTCTTAGCCCAGCTGTGGGGACACAGCAGGGACAGTGGACCCCAAGGTTGTCCCAGGGCATCATGCTCAGGGGATAGAGCAGGCACAGGGAGGAGGAAGGAGGATGTTGGGAGTGATGATGTTTGTCTTCCCAAGTCTCTTATGCAGGGTGGAGCCCTGGGGAGGGCTGGACACCTCCTGCCTTGGGAAGTGGGGAATGAATTCTGTGGTTTGCTTTTGCTCCACTTGTTAAACTCTTTACATCCCAGCCCATGGGTTTTCCCACCTTAACCCTTCGAGTCTCTCCATGCCAGGGTGGGCACTGAGGGCTGCGTGGGGCTGAGCTGCAAACCACGATGGCAGGTTATTGGGCAGCTGCTGAGGTAGTGCTGATAGAAGGTTTTAACTTGCTTTGTCACATGGACAGAGACCAGGAATAGTTCTCTTCCCAGTTTCTAGTGCATTGTTTCCACCTGTGTTGGTTTCTAGCATTTAATGGACCTCTGTGTTATGAAATGAAACAATTCAGTGATGTAGTTAATTCCTCCTAACCTTCATATTTGCCTAAATGATGGAGTTATGATAGAGCTGTTGAAAATCCTTTACAGAATACAGCAGGTAACTCCTCGGCTTTCCTCAGTCTTGGTGTCAGTTTACTCTGGGTTTATTCCCAACACTTGTTTTGCTTCTGTGTGTTACTTTAGAAACTAAATATATGGGGGGAAAACAGCTTGTGTGAACATGTTCTGTAGATCAGAGTTCAGGGTATGCTGTGCTCTCTGAGGAGGTGGAAGTTGACTAAAGTGGTGTTATGTTGTACCTTCTTTTGTTTTTGCAGCAAATTAGCTTTGCATAATGGGAACAAATGTATTGTTTGCCATGGAAGCCAAGAAAGATGCTGTGTCACAGCAGTTACTAGTGCAGCAGATAAAAATGGTCTGTTTATGCTGCAGAAAAAACAGGACTAAACTGTTCCTTAGGTGTGTTGTGAGTGTTTGGGGAGGAGTCAGGTGGGCACAGGAATTGTGAACAACTGTGAACTGTCTTTAGTCACCCTGATTAGAGAAGTCACAGAAGAAAGGGGAACCTGTTCCAGAGGCCCTGCAAAAGGAGAGTTAATTTTGCACCCACACCCTCCCACCTGTAGGCTGGCACTGCAGGGCTCTTTAATTAACAGGGAGATACTAGTGTCAAGTTCATGTGTAATTAAAAAGGAGGTACTAGTGTCAAGTGCACCTCTGATTAAAAAGGCGATACTGGAGTGAAGTGCAGCTCTCATTACTGAGGAGATCCTGGTGTCATGTCCACCTCCTTGGGCAGGAGAGTTGGTGTCTGTGGGTGTCTGTGTTTGTGCAGAGTGCACAGGGGTTAGTGAAAGTGTTGAGGTTTTTGGATCAGTCCCTTGGCACTAGAAGTTCTCATCTTGGAGAAGTCAGTGCTAAAAGTGATTTAATTTTTTTTGGCTAATGAAAATATTGTGGAGCTGGTAGAAAGGAAAAATCCCAACCCAGAACCCCTTAGCTTTTGATAACTTGTTTATATGAACTTTTGGGTAACTTGCTTGTCCTGGTGTCTGATTTTTCACTTAAAATTCTGTCACAGCTCAAACAGGTCTTTAAACTTTCAAAGCCAGGCAGCACTCAGAGCCCTTTGTGTGCCAGCCCAGGTGAGGGATGCACTGTGAGCACTGCCAGTGCTGTGGCAGCATAGAGTGTGACTGTTAATAACTAATGCACCAGGCTGGGCCCAGCATTGCCACTGCCCCAATGCTCTGCAAGTTGTGCTTTGTTTCATCCTTGAGTCATTTTGAATGATTTCCTGCACAGTCACTAATGTATTGGATCCCAGCGTGCTGAGGGGTGTGCTGGGAGAGGCAGCTGAGGGCTCTGGGGTTGTCTGTGGCACAGAAAAGGAGCCTGAGGGGGCACTTGAGTGTGCCCTGGGGAGGGAATGGGGAGAGGGAGGTGCTGAACTCTTCTCCCTGGGATCCTGGGACAGGATGCTTGGGAATAATAGTTCAAAGCTGCAGTTCACACTGGCCAGGAGGAGGCAGTTGGTTACCAAGAGGATGGACAAAGCCTGGAACAGAATTCCCAGAGAGCTGTGAATGCCCAATAGCTACCAGTGCCCTAAAGAACAGGATTGAATACTGGATGTCCAGGTGATTGACACAGGTCCCTTCCAGCTGGAACTGTGCCAAACTCTAGAAAGCAGAGGTGACTGAAGACACTTTTCCCATCCCCGTCTCTCTCCCAGGCTTGTGTGTTATGCCATTGCTCCAATGCCATACAGGTAAACTGGCTCTGTGACAGAGGAAGCAGAACAGAGGCAGGAGCTGTTTATCTTCACAGAACAGGAAGGTTTAAAACACCACAGGTTATAGAACAGCTTTAGTGGCTCTGACCAAATTACATTAACAGCTGGCAGTTCAAGAAATAGCATTAAAGACAGTTCAAAGCCTTTTAAGTAAGGATTTGAAAGCCTTTTATTGATTGTTGTCCTACAAAATCATAGAAGTCTTTAATTCCTGAAGAACTGTGTCCAACAATAGGAAAAAATGAAAAACATCTTTAAAAAACATTTCAGCATTTTTGGAAAAACTAGGTATGAAAAATATATACAGTGTATTAAAAATCTGAATAAAATTAATGCTGGATTTACACATTCAGTTATGTGTTAAACATCTGCCTGTGTACAATAAAATTTGTTAAAATAGTAGCAGTATTTTTACTATGTTAAATAAGTCTTTTCTCAATTTACAGTTTCATTGCTATTTTATCAGTCCACTTATAAATTAATTCACAAGGATGTAGAACCACTGTCATGTCCAGGTAAGTGTTTTTGTACACAGTTATTGCCTTCCTAATAGGAATTGTTAGAGATACACATATTTACACACTCATTCACACCATCCAATCAGCACATCACAGGACATAAAACACCATCCAGCCCTTTGTAGGAGAGGGGAGGCAGCAACAAAGCCTTTGTTCTGCAGGGAGTCCCTCGTGTCTAGTGAGTGTTCTGCCCTGCTGAGGCAGGGCTGGTCCTTGCCCAGTCACACCTCTGTACAGACATTGTGCACTGCAGTGTTCAGCACACAGCAGTCAGTGTTGGCTTTCCCTGTGAGCTCCAGAGCTGAGCTGCGGCAGTGTGTGTAGTGCAATGTGAGAGCCTTCTCCAGGCAGAGAAGAGCTGTGAGGCAGCACCAACCTGAGCTCCTCCCACAGCACAGCCCCAGGGCTGTTCTGTCCCTCTCACCGAGCATCCAGTGACACTGCAGTGTGGAAGGCAAAGGTGAGTCCTGGTGCTGAGCTGTGTGTTCCCACCTCTCCCCTCAGTGATGGTCACCTACACACAGAGAGCAGACCTGGCCCTCTGCAGCACAAGAGTGTAGGTGACACTACAGGTGACCTGGAGTTCAGTTACCTTTCTGCCTCCACAGAAGGAAATGTTCAATCTCCTGTAGCACTGAAGTGCAGAAACCTCCCCAAAGCGCAGAGCAAAGCACTTGATGTTTCTGCAGTCCACCAAACCCCTGCTCTGAAGCACTAAGGGAATCCTCACGGCATAGTTAAACACCAGGAAACCAGCAGCAAATGGGCCTCAGTTCCAGCAGTTAAAATACCTGTGCTAAAATGGATCAGCAGCACACATTTTGCAGAGGTTGGTACCTCTTCCTTGTTTTCAGGAGTCCTTTCACCTGGAACTAGGAGGAGGCAGGCTGAGGTGCCCCAGTGTTGGAGACACAGCTCTGGAGTCCTCCTGGAGCTTCCACCAGCTTTGCTTGTGCTGAGGCCCAGGACATCCCTGGATTTGCAGTGGAGAGGTAGGTCAGCCTTTATGGAGGACAGGGCAGGTTGTCACAGTTCAGATTCCACACAGGTTCAGACACACATGGGAAGGATCCCATGAACATACTGGCTGGAACTGGGACTGTGCCAGTGCAGCTCCTTAGGAGCAGGACAGCCCTAGCACAGCTCTTCACATCCAGTTCAATGGATGGGACCAGTGTCCAGGGTCCATCTCCTACCAGAGTTCTCTGGTGAGTCAGTTCAGATGCTCAAGAGGAAGAGGTGGAGGCACTGAAGTGTCAGTCACAAGGCTGCACAGCTGGGCTCAGTGCCCAGGACACAGCTGTGGGGTGCAATCTGCCCCAGTCAGGCCAGGGCTGAGTGTGGAGCCATCGAAACACAAACTGCAGAGGGATCACAAGTCTCCAGCCCGGAGTGCTCTGTCACACTGTGTCTGCCGTGGGTGCCCCACTTCCCACAGGAGCCAAGAGCCACTGGGGCACAGCCCTGGAGCACCAGGACAGGCTACACGTTGGTCTCCAGCCCCAGCAGGCGCCCCATGCGCTCCATGTTGCGGTCGATGGTGGCACGACAGGTGATCTCCCGGGCACACTCTGCAGGGAACCAGCCCCGAGCGCCGTCACGCAGCCTCTGCCCCTCACACCAGCCTGTGGGACAGGACAGCACTGAGACCCACACAGCTCCCAGGGCAGGACAGCACTGAGACCCACACAGTTCCCAGGGTGGGACAGGACAGCACTGAGACCCACACAGCTCCCAGGGCTCAGCCTGAGCTGCCTGTGCTGCACTGCCTCACACAGCTCACAGTCACACACGTTTTGCACCTGCCTTTGCAGTGGCTGAAGCAGCACATTAGGATAGATTTGGCACATTGTTTTAGACAGGCAGAGTAGGAACAAAACTGTGTAGCACTTACTTCTTACATACTATTTCACTAGGAACAAAACTGTGCAGCACTTACTTCTTACATACTATTTCACTAGGAACAAAACTGTGCAGCACTTACTTCTTACATACTATTTCAGGGCTCACACTCTGCAGCAGTTGATGGCACTTTGCTCAGCTGCTGCCCACCCAGAGCCTGTTTCTTTAGACATCTGAACACAAATGCACATGCTACTGGGAGACAATATTTTCTGTCTGTCCCTGCAGAGGTGACAGATGGTTATTACCAACAGCCCAATCCTCACTCACCATCACTGACTTTGTGGTAAACCAGAACCACATCAGCCACCTGGAGGGAGAGCTCATCCGTCTGCTTTGCTGTGTATGTCCTGATGATCTCCACCTGTGCCAGGGCTGGGGAGGGAGCAGGAGCAGTGAGCACAGAGCAGTGAGCACAGAGCAGCTCTGCTTAATGCACACATTCCATCTACTGTAAAAACTTCCAGTTTAGAGTATACAGAATGTTAAGGGTTGGGATAGGGCTGTTTGGCAGTACCAGGATGGGCCTGGAGATGCTCCAGAGGTTTGGGAGGTGCTTTGTATCTTCCCCCAGCTCTGAGGGTAGTTCCAGCCCAGCCCCAGCCCTGCTGAGGGCAGTGTTTTGCTGCTCTCCTGGCACAGCACAACTCCCACCAGCTGTGACTTACTGGTGCTGCTGGTGCCGTGTCCATCGCTGTCCTGGCTCAGCGCTGTGATCCACCGAGCTCTGTCACTCCTGCAAGCACCAAGGCACAGCTCAGGTTCTTGGTAACAGCACTGAAACTCCCCTTCCTGCTTCCAGTGCCAACAGGTACCTCATCAGCCCCTGGGTGCACTTTGTGCCTTATTCACAGGGTGCTACAGAGTTCTGACCCAACACTGGTAGTTGTGTCCTTGGGATCCACATGCCACAAGAAGTGACAAAACAGGAGTAACTGTGCTGGAAATCTGTGTCAGATGAAACATTTCAGTTTTACCTGCACAAAACTCTATTCCATTAGCACTGACCCATCCAGCCTGACCCTTCCCATCCTTCCCAAAGTACACAGTAAGACTATAAAAACCAGGGAATTTTCAAATACAGGAATTCTCTTCACTCATCCTCAGAGTGATGATCTGCTGCACAGCTATTTATACTGCAAACAGCACAGCCCAAATCCATAATAATTGTGCAGAACAAAATGTCTTTCACACACAGCCCAGACAGCTAAACATGTCCTGCACTTCCCCACTGACATCCCATGTCCAGCCAGGGCTGAATCATCTGCTGCCTCCAGAACGAGGTCTTGAACAGACAGCATTGATGAGCCTCAGTTCCTTTGGGGTTATTCTAAACTCTGAAAGCAAACTCAAAATTGTCAGTTTTTCCAGGCAGAGCTATGTCTGGAGCTCTCCTTTTCATGTGTCCTGTCCTGCTCCAGCTTCCCCCAGAACAGACAAACTCTTTCAGTGCTGGGAGGTCGTGTGGAAGCTAAGGGCACTCAGTGCCCCTCGGCCATGGCACCCACACAACAAGCACTTGTTGCTGCTTTCCAAAGCAGAACACTCCTCACTGCCTGGGGAGAACAAGGACCATGTCTGTCCCAGCACAGCTCCATGGCTTCCCCAGGGCAGTGCCAGGCTGTTCCTCCCATCAGCCCAGCACTGCTGCACCATGCAGCCATCACCACCAACCACCACAGCTCCCTGCTCCAGGGCCGGAGCAGTCACACCCCAACAGCACCACTGGGCCTTGGGATGGACCTGTCCCTGTGTCCTGCTGCCAGTGCTGTGCTGCACCCGCTCATGGTGTGACACCCACCACTGCCAGCACTTAAACCCCAATCCCCTTCCACTCCCTGCCATGGGCAGGAACACCTTCCACTAGCCCAGGTTGCTCCAAGTCCCATCCAGCCTGGCCTGGAACACTCCCAGGGATGGAGCACCCACAGCTGCTCTGGGCAACAAAGGTCAGGTGTCCTGGCCTCAGTGCACAGGTAGTTTGGTAGAGAAGAATTGAACATGCTCTACTCATGCTACAACAAAACTCAGTGGTGATGCAGATCCCTAAGTGGCATTTGTAGTTAAAATTAACTATCTATCTATCTATCTATATAAATACAACCTTAGCTGGGGCAGGAGGATCAGCCTGTTGAGACAATCAAATGAAAAAAAAAAAAAAAAAAAAATCACTTATTTTAAGTCTGTACTCACTGAGTCTCTGCTCCCAGGAGCATGTGCACCCTGTCCCCCGCGTGGTTGCTGAGCACCAGCAGCCTGAAGAGGTGATGTGCTGCGGAGCTCTGGCGTGAGGAGAGCACTGCTGGGCTGTTCTTCCCGGGGGAGGAGGAGGGATCCTCCCCCTCACACTGCAGCACCACCAGCTGCTGCCGCAGGGAGTAGTCCGTGACGTTGTAACTCTCCTCACTGCGGGGCAGAGGGGAAGAAAAAACCCCAAGGTTAACATTAGTATGTCTGGAAGCAAACACAGTCCACACTTAAGTCCATGGCACAGCATGGTTCTTCTGACACCTCCCATCTCCAGACACAGGCAATTATCTTCTGCCAGTGTGTTTGGTGTAACAACAAAACTCTTGTTTCAAGCTTCAAGTGTTTTCACTTCTGTGCTGGTAATTAAATACTGAAATGTCTTTTTTTTTTTTTTTGCAGAAGAGCTTTGTACACTCTCAAACAATTGACACAACATGACAGTAACGGGACCTATCCTGCTCTGCTGCTCTGAACCAGTGACAGGTGGGGTGGGTTGGTTGAATTTGGGGTTTTGAGCAGATTAAGTTTGGGTTTGTTTGGGTGGATTTGGGTTTTTTGTATCTCTTTTAAATAAGTCAGTTTGGTGTTTTAGTCTGGACAGCTCCTTAGGCAAGGACAGAACTGGCAATCCCAGCTGGGAATCCTGACATGCCATGGTTACCTGGGAATCTTGCATCTGAAGCAGAGATGTGTCCATAACTTGTGTGATGAATAATAAATGCATTTCTCACTATCAACTAGTCTGTGCATGTACATAGCTAATCATGGCTGCATTTCTTACTAATTAATCAACAGAGATAAACCTCTACAAATCCCTACCCCATCCCACAAACCAGTTGGGTCAGAGCAGGGCAGCCTCAGCCTTTGCTCCTGTGCCTCTGGTGCCCACACTGCATTGTGCTGCCTTTGGTGAGGGAATCCACTGGCACATGGACACAAACCACAGGATTGCAGGCACCTACAAACAGGAACATTCCCAGGCAGCACTGACCCCTGGACAGGTAAACATTCCCAAATAGCACTGACCCTTTGTTAGGGAACATTCCCAAGCAGCACTGACCCTTTGGGTCGTTCCCAGTGTTTGAAGTCCAGCTGCATTCCACTGCCAGGCTCCCCCTGGAGCTGACAGCTGGAGAGCCATTAACCAAGCAATTCCTGGGGTATCCTCAGGGGATTATGGCAAACAGACTATTCAATAAATGTACACTCCTTCAAAAATACCAGGGTCTCTGGAGCTCTCCTGGAAGCACTTGGTATGTACCAGAGGCTCTGACAGGTGGCTGAGGAGCTCTTCAGCTACACATAAACTTCTATCAATCCTGAAGCTGTGCAGAACTCTCACTAACTGAATCCAGGACCAACTCCTCGTGGTGCCAGGAAGGCATTGGAATAAAGGAACGTGTCTAACACCCTGCTTGGGGAATGGAAAAGGGGGAAAACTGAAAACTCATGCTGGAGGGAATCCACACCCCTTGTAAAAGCAGTAAGTGCATTTCAACTACTCTGTAATTCCATAAAGCAATGATTTCCTTACACCCTTCACCTCATGCCCTAATCCAACCCGCAACCATGTTCACAGGAACAAGGCTGAACTGACCCTTCCTGTGTACCAGGCAGATCCCAACTGGCTTTCCAGACATCCCAACACTTGCCAGCGCTGGCTGCTCCTGTCAGGATACTGCATTAACCCCTTACACCTATTAAGCCTTTTTAAATTGCTATTTAAAAGCAATCTGACAGTCTGCACAGCAGAAAGGGCTGTGAGCACAACTGGCAGGAAAAACATTCCAAATAAGCTCAAAGCTGGGCAATGTGGAAAAGCAGATTCTTATCCCTCTCCAGAGCCTTGTGTCCAGTGACACATCCCAAGTCCTTGTGTCCCTCCTGGTACAATGCCAGGGACCATCCCAGAGACTCAGGAGCCCTTTGCCTCACTCCTGCCTGGCTGCAGGGTCAGAGCCCGAGTTACTGAGCAGTTGCACACACAGCCCTGGCAGGCACCACACACCTGAGCCAGGATGGAGCCTCTCCACACACACACACTTGTGGCAGTTGCTGGGCTGGGGCTGTGCTCATGAGCTTTGGGTGAAGAGCAAACTACAGCACGCAGTGATGTCTATTTTTAGCACACAGTGAGGAGTGATGCTTTACTGCAATGCTAAGAATCTTCTGAAATGCAACTGCTCAAGGAAAAACACAAACATTTAACCTCAACTAGCAACAAATATTTCTGTCCACTGCTGTGGCCCCATGGCAACACTGTGGGTGGGAGAAGAGATCACCAAAGCCCACACTCTTTAAAGCTGCTTCACTTGGGCAGTGTGCGCTTCACTCTCAGGGCATGGGGAGTCACAGCAATTAGTGCTGCTCAATCACATCTGATTGATTTGGGATCCCTGGGACAGTGACTGTGTGAATGTGATCACTAGCATGAAGGGTTCTCTCATTGGCTTCTGGGCCCACGTGGGACATTTCCATCCCAACAGCTGGAAGCTGTTACAAATCCAGAGCCCAAGTTTGGATCAGGGATGCTGTTACACAGATCTGGTATGTGATCAGGACAGTGGGTGAGGGCACGGGGATCAACACACAGGGTAACAACAGGGATCTGAGATCTGTCACTGCTTTCCCAACTCCACCACTGCCTTTGCTGCCAGAGGTGACAGTGTCAGCAGCCCCACGAGAACAGAACTGTCCCATTTAACAGTGTGACCAGCTCTGCCAAGAGCTGTCAGGGAGGTACAAGGGTCTGTCACAAACATCCTGCACAGGCTTTGATAAACACCAAATCTCAGACACCTCCACACCAGCACCACAGCCAGGGAGAAATCCAGGCACAAAAACTTTGTAAAAAACCTTCACTTAGATAATTCTTCCCCTTCATTTTGCTTTCTCCTCTGCTTAACTATTCATACTTTCTTCCCAAATTTTATATCATACCCCATTCCTCAAAATGTATTTAAATCATGGATTTGAGATTTCATAGAAGGGTGTCAAACATCACTGGTGTTTGCCTGAACTGGCCAAGACAGATGCAAAAGTAGTTGTTCTTCAGAACAGTTTGCAGCCTCAGGAATAAGGTTTCTCTCTCAAGTATTCCCCAATAGAAACAGCAGAGAATATTCAATTCAGCTAATCCAAACCTCCCCTCAAATCTCGTGATCACAATGTAGATGGTCACTGCTGGACTCATACCACATCCACCATGCACAAAACCCACCCAACCGTGGGGAGAGTCGAGGGGAATGGACATTCCT
>NW_008689289.1:27170-52806 GCF_000695815.1 Acanthisitta chloris
TCCCTTTGCAAGGGCATCAAGAATGAACTTTTTAATTGGTTTGACAACGTGGAATTTCAGTTGTGTTTGCCCACAGCAAATCCTGTTTAACGAGCAGTTCCTCATCTTCTGTCACCGCAGGATGAGAGCTGCATTGGAGACTCAACTCCTGAACTCGCCTCAAGCCATGAGTGTGTTAAAAGACAACCCCATGAGTCATGAAGTTGAACACAAAGCACTCTCTTACCTCTTCTTCTTGGTGATGATGAGGACATCGTTGAAGAGGAAGAAGTACACTTGCTGCTTAGAGGTTCTTTTGGAAAAGAGTCCAGTGTCTTCCACATAGGCTGTTAACTCGCCCCTTTTCACCAGCCACCGGGAGGAGGAGACCAGTGGAAATGGCTGCAAGGCAAGGAAACCACCTTTTTAACCCTCCAAAAGTAGAAAGTCTTTAAAAATCAGGGAACAGTACTGTGTGTTTGGGAAAAATGCTTGAGTAAACTCAAAGCTCAGAGGTTACAAGCACAAAGAGATTACCAAGGTTTAAGGGAGCTCCATCATTCTGACACACACAGGTAACAGCTGCAAATACCTGGGAATCACTCAGGCACCTGACACCACCACTGCTCATCGAGGATACAGATGAACAGACCTGACTAGTCACACTCAGGATGGAACAGACTGAGAGGTGCCCTGAGGGGATCAAAGATAAAGCCTCTCTTGCAGGAATGTGTGCGCAGAGTGCGCAATGCCTCTTGCAGCCCGTATGGACACTGGACTGTGCTCTTGGTACCTAAGAGCAGAGGTGACACTCCCTGTGATGTGTCATCTGGGACAGTCAGGCACGTCTGCACAAACCTTCCCCTATGTAGGAGGTACAGGCAGAATCCTTCCTCCTTCCAAGGACAGTACTACACCAAACCTCTCACATGTTTCCACATACTTGCTGTTCTCATTAGGAACTCTTAAAAGTTACCTGTCCATTGCCAGATTTAAATGGATAATTACGGATCCTACAGCTCCTCTCACTCTTTATCTACCTCTCAACATTTGAACTCTACATGTTTTGTGGAGTGGGAGCTCCATTGCTCTCTGAGGAGAGGACCAACAAGCCAGAGAGGATCTGAGCTGCCTGATGTGAAGACCTGGCTTTGTTAATCCAAATTATTCCCAGCTGCAGGAGAAACAGAGACCATGGAAGGACCTTTTGTCTCTCTAGGCCATGAATATGGAAGGGGATGTGAGACTGTGTCCTGGCCACATAGAACAGATCCCCTCTGAGGCTGCACTGACAGACCCTCCAGGCAGGCAGAGGTGAACACAACTGTCTTCCTCTCATTTAAGCACCTTTAACATGTGTGTAAAACACATTCCTTCATGCAATTTGTCAGCTGCGCTGTCCATTCTGCACGACTTGGCATTCTGTATCCACTAATCCCTTCAGCTGCTCTTCACTGAGCCAACTTCAACCTGTCCACACCTGCCCCACAGTGCTGAGCCAAACCCAAACCCAGTGCTGGGACTAGGACCTTGCTGCTGGAAGGACAAAATATTGACTCCCTAAAATAAACCTCCAAAATTTCTCTGATGCTAAAGATGTAAAGTTTAAGAATAAAACCTTCTTAACCTTGATTAAAAATTAAACTACAGATGAGCCACGAACAAAAGTGACACAAGATCTGAGTTGTTTCTCATGCTCCCATGAAACTCTCCAGTTACATCTACAAACTAATAAACAAAACCGCCAAACACTCTGTGAGGTTGGGCAAGAGCAGAAATACTTTAACTAATTTATGGTGGTTATAAAACAGAATTACAGCCCCATGACAATTTGGTTACAAGCAAAAAGGACTTGAAAAAATTTCTATTTGAGGATGAAATAAAAATTCTTCTAATCTGTACTCTGAGTTCATCCCATCTTCCCAATTGAGTCTATTCCAGAGGCAGCTTGGTTGTACTTTATTTTCCCTGAATTGCCCAAGGAGCACATCTCCCTGCGACAGCAACAGCCTGTCACAAGTTAAAAATGCACTGAGCCGTGGCCAGCGCAAGGCTGGCCCTGCCAGCTGGCACCAACCCCGACCACAGGCAGGGCCCAAACCACTCCATGGCTGTGCTGGAGAGGAACAAACTCACATAACCCACAGAAATCACAGCCCAGGACAGTGCTGGTGGTGCTGTGGTACCAGCATGAACATGTGTGGAGCAGAGTCACCCAGGGCTGCCTGTGCCTGTGAGCTGGGATGGACAGTGCCTTTCCTCCCAGGGCAAAAGTGAGGGACCACAGGCCCTGCAGGCACACAAATCCTGAGGTGCTCCCAGGGATGTGGGAACTGAGGGACACTGCAGCCTGGCCCCAGCTCTGGGCTGGACTCAGCAAGAACTTGGGCCTGTTATCACCACTGCTGGGAAATGCAGTGATGTCACTTGCCTGGAAGTGTTTTATTTGTTGCTGCTGTTGCTATAAGTAAATATTATTATTATTTTAGTCGATTTTCAGTTAATGTTTGAAAATAAAAATACTTCAGAGAAGTAAAAAAACCTCTTTTGGAGGCAGCATCTCCCCGAAGCCTCACCCAGAGCATCTCAAGAGGCTTTTAAAGCCTTGAACCTCCACTCACTGGGGGCTGATAACAGTCAACTCCCAGAAGAATCCTCCTTGTGTAACAGTGTCAGACATTAATTGTGGAAATGGGATTTTAACAAACATTAAGTAGAAAACAATAAATGTACTTGAAGAAAGATCTCAAAAGTCTAATAAACTTCTCCTGCCTGTGTTTGGGTCTGTTGGTGTTTCCTCCCAGCATGACTGACTGCATAGGAAACTTATTACAAACCTAAATTGTATTTTCAGTACTAGAAAGAAAAAAAAAAAATGGGACTCTTTCAGTATCCCAAGACTCTTTACAGAATCTTTCCCTGGCCTGGAAGCATTTCCCAGGAACACCTTCCTGTCAGGTACATGGAACATCTCAGCACAGAGCAGTACCTTCAGCCTCTCTCCTAAGGCCAAAACCTACACAGCAACTTAGTATCTACAGCAAAGAATACGCTTAATTCAGTGCATATCCAGAATCCCTAGTGCTGTGGATAACCTTCTGCTAAAATCAAAGTGCTTGACTGAAGTTACCATTTTTGTCCTGCCACAACAGATCATTTCTTTCCAGGAATCACTTAGGATAGGACAACAATGGGCAAGTTCCATTATCTCAGTGACAGTGGTCAGAAATAGTATTCTGCTCATACCTTGATTTTGAATTCCAGCTGGGAGTTGATGGTGTACATCATTTCTGTCCTTTCCATCTTCCGGGCGCCCTCGTTGCACAGTCGCACCAGCTGGGAACGAGACACGCACTCAGCAGGGGTCAGAGCCTTAGGAACTGCCACACTAACTTCTGTCCCTGCACAAAATGCACTTCTGGGGAGGCACAAAGTCTCCAATGCCTCCCTGCAGGGATGGTGCCCATAGTATAGACATCCCATAGTCAGGGCCCCGAGGGACCAGGGCTGAGCAGACCCCTGGCACTGCCTGACCCCAGATCCCCTCACCCTCCATCAACCCAATACCCTGGCAACTATTGTCCAGGTGGTACAAAGGTTCAGCCCAAGTTCTGTCCGAGCAGGGCCATGGTGCCCTGATCCAGGTTAATGATCAGCTCCAAACACACTCCCCCCTCCCAGCTGGACACAGCTTCCCTCCCCACACTCTGCTCCCACACACAAACCTGATAGCACCAGTGTCACCCAGTTTGGGATCTGTTCCTAAGTAATAACCAGTAATTCTGTGTCAAACTGATCCCTAGGGAACTTTCTTAAATACAGCTGAGAGCTTTTATGCATCAGTGCTCTTCCCACCTGCATTATTCATGCATGGAAAACATCCATTTTTCCCTTAAGGTACACAAGGCTGTTAAAGGCCCAAAGTAATGTCCAGCACCAACAGGCAGAGGGAGAGGTTTTTTTCACTAAACAACACCCAGCACTTCTCATCTCACATCAGTCCATCATGCACTACAGTTCCTGAAATTCTGACATCTTGGGAGGCAAAAACCCAGTCCTTAGATCCTGAGTTTCAGGTTTTCTTTTCATATCGCCATGTTCTGTTTTAAAGAGATGTCTGTTTCCAGAATATAATATATTAAGCAAATAAATTGGAATATCCCTCCAGTTTACAGAAAAAGGGATAATCCGACTGCTCAGGCTCAGAGGGAAGGACCCAAGTTATTACCTAAGTCAGTGCTGCTGAGATGGACAGTCTGGACTTGTGCTTTAGTCCCACTGCTGATTCCTGGCCAAAAGGTTTGAAGGAGGGGAACAGCTCTGAACAACTGACAGCAGGGAGTCCATTCACTTAGATACAGGCTTAAATCTGCTCACAAGATTCAGACTATTTACTGTCAGGACAGTGGTTTGGGGTTTGTTACATGCAAGGTTCACCTGGGATTTCTGTTGGAAAAACTGCAGCAAACCAAATAAATTCGTTCAACTACACAATGAAACAGGTGAACAAGAGGAGTAATAAACATGAAAATTAATTCTCAGGTGACCAACAGAAACCCAAAGCAGGCACTCCTCAGGGTGGGTGCATGAAATGACAAAAGCATTGAGGGCAATTCACAGAGGACAACAGTCAGAGCAGGACAACTCCTGTCCCAGAGTGAGCACCAAGGACTTACCTTGCTGACCTCCTTCAGAGCCTGCTTGCAGTTCTCGTATTTTGCTGAATCCTTGGGGGTTTTCTGACAAATAGTCTGAAATGAAATGTCAGTTACATCAGAGGAACAAGCAGCACAGATTGAAACCAACAGGGATGTCACATCTTAGCTGAAACCAAAGGGCTGGACCACAACTGTGAGCTAGGATACAGCAGGGAACATTATATCACTTCATCATGCTAAGGAAGACCTCGATGGAGAGCTTTTGGGAGCAAAGTGATGTTTTGCACCTCTCAAGATAAGGTTTACAAGGCCATCTCCAAGAAACAAACAGAACTGAAAGAGTGGGAAATGCTTGGTTCGTTTGTTTGGATTATTTTAGCCAAAGAGGGAAAGGAGGGGAAGGAAAGAAAAAAACAAGATGGGGGAAGCCCAACCAGTGACACACCAAAGAAACACTGGACTGGTATTCCATTTCTAACCCAGGAATGCACTGCAGAGAAGAGAGAATTCAATGTCTATAAATGAACTGCCCTGGTTATTGAATTAATCAGCATCAAATTTGCAAATATATAGAATAAAATCATCAGTCCTGTTCCTGGCTCTGACCAGTGCTGGATCTGTGTCTGGATCACAGTCTGCATTACTGCTGGTGGTTCAGCTCCTGATTTAATTCTGGCATTGTAACTGAAACACCACAAATCCTGGAGTGAATTCTGCCTCACAGATACTCCCTGGCACTGCACCACACTCCCTGAGTCCCTGGTCACTGGTTTCAGAATCATTTTGACCCTTTATTGTATCATTTTCCTATTAGAATGTCCAAATATTTAACTTGTGAATGGAATAGGAGCAGAAGGGACCAGTCAAAGTCAGCAAACAAATGCAGCAAGACTCCGTACTCCACAGTCCAGGACCTACAGCCCTGGACTGGTGTTAAGGGACTGAAATGAACCAATGAAGAGACTGAAATTAACCAATGTGAACACTGAAAGAACATGCATCAAGAAAAAAGAGAGAAATAGCTGTCCTCACATCCATGAGCAAGGGGAGACGAGTGACTCTCTGCATGGGAAGGATGAGGAAGGAGATCATCGGCAAATTCCGGCAATCCTCATGGGACTCGATCCGGGACAGCACCTCCTTAAATGCTGGGTTTGTGGCTCTGGGGGAAAGGGGGAGAGAATTAAATGGTATGTTTCACCAAACCACTGTGCAAGTTGCTATGTTTTAAATAAATGCTGATGTCACTGACAGGTAACTGATTTGCAAGAGTCAGATACCTAAGCCTTCGGTTTTACTCCCTTGGACACATCAGCCCAGCACTGACACTGAAAGCTCAGGCTGTGCCATACCTGAGCGTGAGGGCAGCCCCAGGTGTGCCACACAGGACAGCCTGTCTGACACTGAGCTGAGCAGAGGGAATGTGAGCCCCGAGCACAGACAGGATTGGGCTGTGCAGCCAGGCATGCTCTCACCCTCCATCACCTTGGAAGAACGTGCACATCAGGGACAGCTGGGCCTGTCAGCACATGCTTAGCTGGAAGCCACAGGCTTTGCACCAAACACCACAGCCTACTCCTCACTCCTACTCCAAGGGGTGGTTCTGCAATCCCGTCCCTGTCAGTGCTTACAGCAGTCTCTGCAGCGTGCGCTGCTGATAGACCTCGTTGCTGCAGTACTTGACGTAAGGGTCGAAGGAGGAAGCAGCATGTTTCTCCACTATGTCACTGATGTCGTTGATGAAGATGTTGTTCTGGTGTCTTGCTTCCAGTTCTTCAAAGAACCTGGGAAAACAGAACATCAACTGCTCACTTCTACCAAAACATAGCACCTTTCTCTCGTGACACTTCACTCTTCACCTGACACAGCCCAAGGCTTTATCAGCTGATGACAACTGGAACAGTGTGACAGGGTGACATCATCTCCCCTGGCAGAGCAGCGAGGGAAATCCTGACAGGACACAAGTCCAGGGGCACTGGTGTCCCCTGGCAGCCCAGCATCAGCAATGCTGGCACAGGCACTTCCCTCTCCCACTGCCAGATCCCAAACAGCATCGCTGAGCTGGTCAGACCAGAATTTCCAGAAATGGGGTTGGAAATTAAATGAAACTACTTCAAACACACATTAACACATTTCCTCTTGTAATTAAAGGCAGCACAACACCAGAGGTGCTCAGTGAAGTAAAGGCATTGTGAGTGTTGACCTAAGGACAAAGCAGAGCAGGACACAGGGCTCATGTTCCACGTGCTCCAACATATCACTGAATGCAATCACAAACTAGAAACACTGAAATGGGCACCAAAGCCAAAATCCTGAGCTAGCTTCTTCCCCTAAACATGCTTCTTCAAAGAACTTCCTTGTTTTTCATCCTCTGTCCCACATGTGAGTCCCTTTGGCCTCTGGAAGCTTCCCACTCCTTTCTGTACTCCTGACTTTCCCAGAAAGCACAAGCTTTGATTTCCATGATGCTCATTAGAAACCTCTCACTGTTTGGGGTCTAAGAGCTCACACAGATCAGCTCTGCAGGTCACCACAAGTCCTGACATGACACACCAGGGCAATCCTCACACGTGTAAAGATGCTGACAACCTGTTCACAGCCTTTGCACATCAGGATTCACTGCAAGAACCCTGAACTCCCTGAGTCAACCAGCTCACAAAAACATTCTCATACAGCACAGAAAAAGTTAAGGAAATACTTGGAACATGTGATCTCACACCAAGCTTGAATGTTTTGAAACCTTTTTTATTTACTATTCCATTTCTCATCTCAACAGTGGCTCTTCAAGTCTGCCACCTTTTCTCAAGGGTGCTACCAAGGTTCTCCATCTTTGTTTCACAAATGCACCTCAGACAAGCAAGAGGAGGAGAACAGGGCAGCAGCTGATCACCCAAGAGTGCAGCAACAAAGGTTAACTAAATTAAGGCATTTTTCCAGGTGTGCTTAGAAGCAGTTGCTGCATTGAGTGGCTGCCAGGCTCTCCATGGGTCAGTCACAGCCAGAACAGACTTGCAGTGTGCTGTAGATTTGGGGTTTTGAGTCAGGACCAGCCCCAAAGGGCACATCACACTCACTGCAACGACAGCTCAACCACACAGAGACAAACACTGCAGTGAAGAGTTGCCTGAAGTGTCATTGGGGCCCCAAGAAGGAAAGAAGTAAAGAAAATAAACCAAAAAAGATCCTCTAAGTCAGACTCTGCAATGCCTCCTGAACCAGGTTCCCACCACTGACCACAGGCACTGCCTATGACTGCGGTTTGTTTCTCTCTGCTCAGACATGTTTATAGCTGGGAGAACCTCCCACTGCTGCCAATTTACTTTGCTCAGGAAATGAGGAAATCCAACATTTCCTGCTGTGTGTTATGGCACACTGACAAGGTGTTGGACCGTGCTGGGACACAGCTTCCACTTTTAGATTTATCTGGTGCTTCATCAGTGACATCATCAGACACCGTGAGAACAATAAAATCTGGGATAGCAGGAGACTAACAAAAAAAAAAAAGGAGAATGAGAAAAGGGAAAAGAGAGGCAGAGAGGAGCAGCACACCCAACTCTCATCCTCCAACATGTACCAGAATTATGCATCAAAGTTTGAATCAAAGGCTGTGGTTTTTCACATCCAATCTGCTGATTACTAGATGCAATCATTGAACCAGACACATCATAAACCCTTTTACTTAGAATTTTAGGACATATTCTATCATATATCTCAGGACAGAGGGATGAAGTGATTATATTCAATGTAACGGACTAGGAATTCGCTGTGGTGGGCAATGCTTTTTCTGCTGAGTGCCAGAAGGATTCATTTAAAGCATCTGTTTCTGCTAAATCCAGAACTTTTCTGGTTAAAGTTAGATCCAATCAAGTGAAAGTCACACAGCATCACAGGACAGCAGTTGATTTCCCTCATCTTGCCCTTACGTGTTTAAAAGAAGTATCCGATCTGTAACACTCCAACCCTTCCCTAAAGGCCAAATCCAGAAATGCAGGTTTAGCTCATTCCCTGATTATTTCTGCTTCCAGCACAAGCTCCAGGGACACTGGAGCTCTGGCCAGTGCTGGCACTGGGCCTGTCTGTATGACAAGAGTTTCCTCCTCACAGTTTTGGTTGCTCCTGTTAAGGCTTTTCCCACATCTTCAGGCAGAGCAGCAACACCCTGGGAATCACCTCAGGAACAACCTCCTGACACTTGCTCAGGCAGTTTTCTCAAGCTGTTTTTTCCTCCTCATCAGCACTGCTTTGATTCATGACTGATACCCACAAACTTCTCAGGAGCTCTAGTTAATTCAGCTGTATGACCACAGAGGTTCATGCACGCTGTCACGGACTGCTCCCCACAACTCACCTTTACAATGGCTCATGTACAACTGCCACACTCCCAACACAGAGCTCTCTCAAACAGAGCCCAGGGACCATTCTGGCTGACATTTCACCTCAACATTAACTCTCCCTTCACCCCTGGATAAGGACAATAACTGAGCTGGATTTACATTCCTAGGAATACTGGATCCTGCTATCTGCATATTCCAAAATCAGACTGGCACTGAATTAAAAACCCTTGCTCAGTGTTCCTGAAGCTATCACCATCTAAGTGCCTTACATGAAGCAGATTATGATGCAGGTTCAGCTCTAGAGAGCTGCAGCTGCCACACGGTCATCCAGTAAGGAAAACAAACCACTGGAGTGGCAGCCAGTACAGTTCAGCTTCCTCCTCCTAGAGATAAGGGAACTGGAATAACAATTGCCAATTCCAGATAACTTCAGATAAGAGTAATAAAGATTTCTGATTAGCCTCTCCAAACCTGAATCTTTCCATCGGGAACAGAAGTTCAGCATCTGCATCACTGATGGTATTTGGGGAAGGGGAGAGGAATTTAAAACAGTAAAAATGGAAAAATACAGTCTTATTTCCATAGAATCTTTATGCTAAATCAGAATTGGAGCTTTTACCCCCCAAGAAATGGCCCAACAGAGGGTGATTAAAGTGCAGGACTGAAAGTAATCAATTTGTTTTGTTGCCACAGTCTAAATAATGGAAACCAACACAAACCTACATACATAAATGTTAACTCCAAATGCTGCAAAGCCAACAGACCTTAAAACACCTTTTACTGGGAATATCCACTGAGCAGCTACAGAGTCAAACAAGGAAAAACTGACCCTAACAGCTTATTTGTTCTTTCTGCAACAACTGGACCAACTTTGGGCAAGCCTTCCCTCAAGGACCTGCCCCACTGGTGAGCCACCTGCCTTTCCAGCTATTTATAGTGCTCTGGCAGAAATCCAGAGCAATGGAAAGGCCACAGCAGCCCCACCAAGATATCTTGTTCCAGTAAGATTCCCAAGATAGCAGGCAGGTGCCTGCAGCACCTGGTCAGTGCTGAGCACTGCAGAACAACAGATCTCCATTCAGCCAATAAATGCACACAGAGAACACTCTGGGCCAATAAGATGTAAACCTTTTTGGTAAGTTATGAAATCACCACAACAGAAATCTTCATGTAAAAACCCTTCCCATGCTGGACAGAGATGCTTTTCATCCTGCTGAGAAGTGGATGCTGCTGCCTGCCACCCCAAGGCTCACCTATCACAGGGCAAACAGCCACTTGCCTGTCACGATGAACTTATGGATCATTCTGTGAAGCCTTCCTGCAACAGGGATGAGGCTATTCCCACAGAACACACTGGCTAGAGCAGCCATGCTATCAAACACCATGAGTAGAGACCCTGGAGAAGGGAGAACACCACATATGTAACCCGTCTCATGCTCTCCCAGCCTGGGCTGTCACCTGCAGTCCCTCAGTCACAGGGACCAAGTGTCAGTCCCAGCAATGACCGATGCTGCTATAATGCAAAACAACTGATCAATTCACATGCCTGAGAAGAAAATTTTGCTAATATGAATCATATAAAAACAATTAAGCACTGCTTTGTCTTGAGCAAAGTGTATCAGCCAGGAAACACTCCTCCTCAGTCTGGAAACAGCAGTGATTCGCAGAGCACCCAGGAAGCTCTCCTGGGAAAGCTTGGAATTTATCTTCATTTCCAATGACAAATTCCCCCCACACTGCTGCTTCCCCAGCCCTCAGAGCCCAGTGGGTATTCCTGTGGGCACTACCAGTGCCCCATGCCAAGCTTCAGACACTCCCAGCTCCATCCTCCTCACGAGGGCACTGCACTGGCGCCAAGCTGCCAACCACGCAACCTGCAAAGGGAAGGGAAGTTCAAAGTTCAACTGTACCATCACCACAGCAGGAGGGTTTACAGCCTTGGCAGCTGCTTTCAGCAGGTGGAGCAGCAATGCCTGTGACAGGGAGGCCAAGGGGCAGGACACAGCCTCCAGAGCTGCTGGATTCTCTGTGCCACCCCAGGCACTGCAGCCCTTCCCTTCACACCTGACCCAGCACAGTCTCCAGTGTTGCTGGTTTCTCTCCGGGCCACCCTGGGCACTGCAGATCCTTCCCTACCCAGTTGCAGATGTTATCCAGGGCAGCAAAGTATCACACAGGCTTAAAATCAGGGAGAAAGTCACAGGTTTTGAACTGCTGCACATAAAGCTGCTTTTCCTATGAAATGCACAAATAAGTGTCTGTATACATGGCCTTCACACTGACACATCTACATCCATAGAGCCATGGCAGCATGGACACAGGACAGCACATGCTGTGCTCGGGCAGGGAATATTCCCTCAGTACAAACACCACAAACCAACCTCGTTGCTGCCCATGGCAACAGGCAGCAATGCAACCCAACCCATCTGTCTGCAGTGACAGCTCTCAGCACCTGAGTTCGAGGTTTAAACCTCACTTAAACAAAGCACATTGATCCCTGAGAGAAGTTGAGGGAACAGACATACATCCTCCCACCATGACAGCCTGGCTAAACATGGAGATTCCCAGACTTATCAACATCTTTGTGCCTTTTCAAAGCTGCACATTTTGTGCAAGATGGGCCATGCCAGAGCTCTGAAACCCAACTGACCTCTCCAAGGCCTAACACTCATACCCAACCAAGGGAGACTGTTGCTTCCCTCTGGATCAGGCTCTGCCCAAGGAAAGCAGAGATGCAAGTTCGAGTAACTGCTGAACATCCACCCACTTTACTGCCACAGGAACACTCAGATAAGTACAGTTGTCCTCTTTTGTGCTTCCAGCAGCAGCAGTAAAACTAAAAGATGGTAAAAGATCCATCAGCTGCTTCCAGAACAACCCTCCAAGCCCCAACAATGAAGCCTGATTGCTTCAGAGGGTCTGTGTGGGCAGTGCCAGATACTGGGACAGCAATGCTCTGTGGGAAGGGACCTACAGGATAAACAGTGTTTGGGTTACAGCTGGGAGGCTTTACAAGTTTGAAGCACTTTTGTTCTACTGTCCTAAATCATAAATATTCACATAAACTACTCTGTGCAGAGGCTGGGCCACAGAAGAGCCACAGGCTGCAAGAAGTCAGCTGGGAAAGCTGTCCTGGGATTATTTCTTACTTTGTTTTTTAAGAAGAGAAAACGTTTCCATAACATGTAAATGGGTCTCAGTACAAATACATGGCATGGCAGCTCCCTGCCATAATTCTGGCCATGCTTCCACAGCTCCTGCCCAACTCACTCCTTCCTTTCCCTCCTTGCTCCTTCAGGTAAGTCACCACCACTTCTGAGGATACTCAGACAAGCTGTTAACCTCCCTCACAAACTCACCTGGGCTTCTCTACACAAGGAGTTCAAAAACAGTCAGAACCTGTCAAAATGTTTTTGTTAGCATCTTTTCCTGCTAATGTGATATTGCGTAAGCATTTTGCTTTACGCTGGCCTAAGGGCAGAGAGGGGAAGAAATACAAAGCTTTCCTTTCTCCTACAAACTTGGTGATTTGACCTGCCAGACCAATTGTTCTTCCAGACACTTACCTGTAACTCTCCTTTCCCCAGACAGGCTCTTGGGAAGCTGTGGCCTCTCTTGCCCCATGTACTGACCTTGGACAGTGTCTCTGACTAGTGACATTGATGGAGCAGAGTTCTCAGAGTGCACAACTCTCACTCCTGAGTGTCTGTGGCATCCTCAGCAGCTCCCTGTGACCTGGGCTGCCATCTGGGTGAGTTTGGGTTCCTGCACTTCTGAGCTCCCATGCCAACATCCAGGCAAAAAAAACCACATCAGCTCTCTGCAGCCACCTCACAAGGGGTTTCCATAAACACACACAGAGTATGCTGCACAAATCACCCTGCTCAACTTTGTCAGAGACATTCCAATGAGCTCCCAAAAGCTGAGACAGTCTCTGCTGTCTGCATTCTGCTTCCAACAAAGGCAGCTTTGTTCCCCCAGGAATGGCCCTGTCAGGCATTAGAGGCCTATCTTGGTGTTTCTGGAGAGTTTCCATTCGACATGTTCCCAGTCAAAGCTCCTAGATATAAGCTGTAAGCAATTTTGACTCAAGATTTTACGAAGTATTTTTATCAGTTCGTGTTCTTCAGCTCACCAGACTTCTGTCTGAGCAACCCAAACCTCTGAGAACTACACTTGTACTCAGGTTTTATGTTTTTAAGTAAAGGCTACTTAAAATATATCATAATGGGACAGATACTCTACTTTATAACAGAAAGATTTGCTACCTTGGAAGACCTTGAAAATGGAAAGTGGCAGTTTGGAGATACCAAGAAAGAGACTTCTGGTTTAAAATCACTTCAATGATTTACACAAATGATGTTGGCCAAAGCCACTCAGTTTTGTTACAGTTTAACAGATTGCATAACTCAGGAAAGAAAATATGTTTTCATATAAGTTTATAACAGAGTTATGACTTCTGTTTTTACTCCAAGTCATAAAACCCCAAGTACTTCAATCATTAGACTTTACAGACAAGAAAGAATAAGATTATAATTCTAGGCTAGTTATGGTATTTTTCCATTCTTTGGTTTTTTCCCTCCCCCTTCCACTTCCTTTGAAGACTATTAATCAAAATGGTTGTAAGAGTTCCCCTAAAAATATTGCTCTCCCCTCCCCCATCAAACTTTCCTTTTACAATTCATGTAAGGAGAAGTTTTAAAAAGTACTTTTCCTTGAAAATAAAGACTTTGATAACCTGCACTCCCTGACACCATTCCTGGGGTGGCTGTGTGTTCACATAACATCCAACTTCTGGCAAAAGACCTCAAATCTAAGAGACAGAGAGAAACAAAAGGGATCGGGGAGGGAAAAGGGAAGGTGTCCCAACCAAATCCAAAGGTACTCCTGTTCTACAGCTCCTGAACTGGGTTTGCACGTGACACAACACATCAGCCTCTCTCACAGGTACACTCCATGAGACGAAATCTTGTTACTGCATAAACTTCACAAGACAAACTGCTGCCCAAAAAATGGCAAATTCCACAGACCCTGTGGGGCCTCAGAGAGAAAAAAAGCCAAGAAAGGACATTACCATGACTGGGAACATAAAACTTCACAAGTCCCAAAGAGGTATATGAGGGTTTAATGCTAAAGAATTCAGAACATCACAATTTCTATGAGAAGGACATTGCTACAAGAGGGGAAAAAAGCAGAGGGGACAAAGCAAACAAATGCTCAGACTCCTTATTCAACCCTCAGCCCTGTTGTTTCTGAAGGAGGTCAACACATCTCTGTTCCACAGGTAGAGAGATCCATGTAAAGTTGTAGTGTTACAGCCAGGATCACTGAGTACCTTCACTAGGCCACACACAACCTTCAGCCTCTGCCTGATTTCTTTTCTTGTGTAGCCCACATCAATGCACCTGCTGCTACTGCTGTGAATCATCCTGGGAGAACAAACAAATTGTAACAAAGCAAAGCCTCATTAAGCAACTTTTTGAAACAGAGTTTGAAGCACTGAAGCACCTGGTGAGTACACATACATATGCATGTCCTGGGTTAAGCAACATCAGTCACAAACCACACTTTCCAACATTTGTATCACCCAAGATCTGCCAACATACCCTCTTCTTTAGGCACTATTTGTACAGTGTCAGTTTTCCTTGTTATTCACTTTGTACTAAGAAACTTGCCCAAGAAAAGCAGCAGCACAGCAGATCAGCTGCATGCCAGCAGTGCCAGCCCCTGCTGTCAGGTGCTGCAGTGCACAGCAGCTGCCCATGGTGTTTGCACAAGGGCTGCCAACAGACACAGAGCACGTGGCACAGCAAACAACCAACCAAGGAAACCCTGGCAAGACTCAGCTCTTAAGGGCAAGTATGAAACTCCTGCTCCATTTTTAACAGTTTAGTAAGGCAGAGTAAGCTT
Organism: Acanthisitta chloris; assembly: GCF_000695815.1. NCBI lineage: Eukaryota > Metazoa > Chordata > Aves > Passeriformes > Acanthisittidae > Acanthisitta > Acanthisitta chloris. Next base: position 42,052 of record NW_008689289.1, read on the forward strand.
CATTTGATGTACTGTAAACACTAGGTATGAATGCCTAATGCATCAGCATTGAGCTCAGGAACAGTTCAGAGCTGAAGGATGCTTATTTCTACCACAACACACTCTGTTCTTCCCTTCCCTACCCATTTCCAGAGACACTCATACCAGGCCAACCCCATCAAATGTGAGCTCAGAATGGCAAGGTGAGGCTGTCACACCCCTGTGCATGTCCACTCCTACTTGCACCTTCCATCTTCAAGCTACCACTAGCTTTGGAAGAAATGGTCACATTCAGGTGGTTAATTCTCACAATAAGACCCTGGCTATTATGGTTAAACACATGTAACTGTTAAAATCAGAAATGCTACACTTACTTTTTGCTTGCTTCATAAACATCAGTGATGTTGGAGAAGAGGTGGTGGCTCTCTGTTTTGGTCATTGTGAGGCTCAGCTCCCTGGAATTTTTAAACATCCGGATCAGAATCTCCAAGCTCAGCAAATAAGAATGCTCAGAAGAGATCACTTCAAATATGGCCTGCAAAGTGGAGGGGGAAAGAGAAGACTTACTAGTGACAACACAGGAAATGTTGAGAAGGGGCACAAAGCAAAGTTAGTGGGTGCAAACTAGTGATTGTGACTTAAATATTCATTTCTGTGATAGCTGCATCATTTACTTAGAAAAAAGTGATTTAACACTTAGGGGGAAAAAAAGACTTTTTAAAGACGTCTATATTCAGAGTTTTCAATGCAACTGCAAACAGAGTTTGAAGACAAAAAACTCAAAGTCAAGTGTGACCACTCCTCATTCATACTCCTGAGAGGTGGGTCTGGGGGTGTTTAGTGGGCTGGTGTGGGGGGTTTTGGTTTGTTTTCACGAATGCCTGTTCCTGTGGTCTGTCTGGAACCTTCCCATCAGTCACACAACTGCTCACCAGCCACTATTTGCCTTTGCTCTTTCTAAACAGAACCTGCTGAGGCATTGATGGTAACTGTTTCTGGGTGACAGGCCCTGCAGGCCAGGAAGCCCTGTGTACACCCAGGGTTTGGCTGTGTGTCAGCAGTGACACCTTGGCTACTCTCAAACTCCAAGTCAGGAGCAGGCACAGGAGTGGCCAAGCTCCCTGCACAGGACAGGGGCCTGGGGGAGCAGCCAGGAGGGGTGGCAGCCACTGCTCCCTTGGTGGTCAGTGACCAGGCACAGCTCCAGGGCAGTCCCTCACCTCCCACACAGCCTCTCTGGTTATCACCTGCCACTTACAGAGCAGCCACTGTCCCTTCCATCAGTTGCCTGACACATAAAGCAAACCTGTGATGGACTTTTGGACTTTGAAATCCACACACTTGTTCCATCAGAAGTTTTCATATCTTATGAAAAACTTACTCAGTTTTCAGACATTTTACCTCTCTAGGGTTTATTTGCAGAGTTCTTGTATGTAGATACATGGAAAAAAAAAAGTCATGAACCTTTTAGTCATGAGCTCCACCACATCCCATTGTCCATCAGTGCCATTATGCACACAGACTAATACAGCAGAGGTCATTCCCTTCAGAGTTCTATAAAGTTGTGCAGGTAATGTAACTTCATAGTTCTCAATATAACTAACATTAACACTTGCAGATATTATTTCAATAGTTATTTATAACTAACTCCTCTAAGTATTCTCAAGCCAAAGGAGAAATATCCAAACACAACAGCACGTGTCTGAGGTTGGAAGCACAAGGCTGAGGTCCCTCATGGACCTCTTCCCAGTCTGGTAACAAAGTCATTAGCATAGCCAGAAATAGATGGGACAAAGAAAGATGCTTTGCTTCTAATGTATGAGAAAAGGGGAAAGTATCATCTCACCATAACCCAAACACATTTTGGAGAGTAAAAAAGGATTAAGAAACAATCTTGACTGACTCACAACCTTCTCTAACCCTGGCAGTGTTCAAAGCCAGGCTGGGTAAAGCCTTGAGCAACCTAGTCTGGTGTGAAGTGTCCCTGCCCAGGGCAAGAGGTTGGGACTAGGTATCTCTAAGGTCCATTCCAACCCCTTAACAATCTATGATACCATGATACAGTGATCCCAGCACCCTCAGGAGCTGAGGGGTTGTTCCCAGTGCTTGCTAACAGGGTTCCTGAATGGCACCTAAAGCAAGACTGTGCCTCATTGCACCATACCAAGGTCAGCAGATGTTTGAGCCTGATGGACAGTAACACTCTCAAGAGGCCACATACACACTGCACTCGGTGTACACACACACACACAGAGTTAACTTCAGCTTGCAAGAAAAGAATATCTATTGAAAATAATTCAAACCAGTCTATGATATTTTCTTGAGCCAAAACATGCACAGACCCACCTCCCTAAAGGGTTCTGAGAGGTGGGATGTGTATGAATGCAGGACACTGACATCAATCAAGGCAGAAAACAAATATACTTTTCTGCAGTGACAATGTATTATGATATAAAATAATCTAATGGGCTCTAAAAAGCAATTTAAAGAATACAGAACAATTGATAAAAGGCAATTTAAAAGAAATAAAGCAAAAGCACAAGTTGGTAGTGCAGCTACAGCTTAGGAATATTTATTTAGGCTCCCTCTGAAAGAATGGGCCTCTAATATTAACATAAAAACCCTCTGGCTTGAAAACATTTTGGTAACATTAAAGACTTTACATTTAAAAGGCATCCAAAGAACTTGTTCTCTTTGAAGGGATGCAAGTATGACTAGGATGTAAGTATGGCTGTAGGAAACACAGACTGAAGGCTCCTAAAGCATATGACTGAAATAAATGCCTTGTCTCAAAAGCTTCCCAGCAGGAGGAGGCTGAGGTATGTCCTGAAGTGAAATGAAGATACTGGGACAAATTGCCATGGCAAGTAACGCTACAGTGTTTCTATTATCAAAAAACCCTTGTTTTTTCCCTATTGAAGGACATACCTCAGGAACTGCAGGTATACAGTTGGCTAGGCCAGGCTATGCTTTGCAACACCACTCATTCACTTTGACATAGCCCCTGTAGGTAAGGAAGTAGGGTAAAGCAGATACAGTGGACACAGGGAGCAAAGGGGAAGAGGAAAGTGGATAAAGAGGACAAAATGAGCAAAGGGGAAAGAGACAGAGAGAAAAAATATAACTACATCAGTAATGCTGCTGTTGTCTGCAGTGCTGACAGCATGGAGGCACCTGCCCTGGCTCAGTGGGAGAGGAACTGGTGAGGTCCAGCAGGAACACAGTGCTCAGCACTGCTCACAGGATTAGTTACAACTCCCTACCTTTAAAAATTCATGTGCCACCTCCTACCCTGTGTGAATTCAAGGTTAACCTCACACCTTCTCCAGCACAGCAGTGACTGTGCTGCCAGGCAGCACCTGCTGCAGGGACTACACCCAGGCCCCCCCGGCAGGGACACATGCACCTCAGTGAGAGACAGGGTTGTTTATTTAGTCTCCATGGGGAGAGAAGACACTTCACTCTAGGGCAGGAAATGGGATGAACTTGTCTCCTTATCAGCAAACAGAGTATTGAACCAGGCATGCAGTGCAGCCCTGAGCGACCAACCCCACAGCATGGGTTACTGAGAGAGTACCTCCTGTCTTTTCCTTTCTTCCTGGCTGATTGCTTCTGATAATCCATTCTTCTTTACCTAAAAAATAAATCAATTGAGATTGTTAATATCTTTTGTGGAAAAATGTGATTACAAAGAGATACAGGACTATCAAAACACTGCACTAATAATTCAGCCAAAGAACCTACCCACTTCAGACAGCAATGAACCAGCAGAAATAAAAACAGTTAAGTCAGTAACATCTTAATTTGACTCATCAAAATAACTAATTCATTTCATTAAAAATTATCTCAAGACATAAACACAGGAGTACTCCCACAAAAGCAAGCACAGTAGAATGATGGTCACCCCACATGACCTCCCTGGACTTTACACACAGAGAAGCAGGAAAACTGCTTTCCCCTTTCACTTAGATTTCCTGACCGACACATGCACATCACAAGGTTCCTTTCCCGATCTGGCCTGAAGAATCTTAGTGCCTTCTCTTGTTAAACATGCCTAAAAGCACAGGCTACCTGACTAGGTAGTTTGTTGGCCAAGGAGTTAGTCTGGAGGAGCTCCAGCTTTACCCTCAACAGACATAGCAAAGCCCTGAGCAAACACCTCTGTGTTTCCAGCCTCGTCCTGAGGACGGTGCCTATCCCCACTGGGCACTGCAGCCAATCAGACCAGACAAGTCTGTCCCAGCTCTCAGACACCTGTCAGGAACTCCAGCCACAGCCACTTTTCCACAGCCTGCAGCCACATGCTCAGCTACCAAATTCCACATCAGGGACCCCTGAAGTTTATTCTTGGTGCAACTGACACGCATTACATGGTTTAACAGGAGAATGTTAAAACACCCAAAATCCCAGAAAGTGAAGCACCGAGGAGGGCCTGGCCTCCTGCATTTCCTAGAGAGCATTAAACACAGGACCCCAAACCAGGAGGGACAAAATTTGGGAAACAGCACAGCACTGTACACGTGGAAGACACTGCAGAGGTATGTCATGGACATGAGACCTCACATGCATTTCCCTTCTCCCATTTCCCTCTGTCTTCTCCCAAAGCTCCTAACCTACTATCAACAACAGCTTTCTCTTCTTACTCCAGCTGTTCCCTGGAATCCTAAAGGATATGTTAATCCTCACTTTATTGCTGCACAGCAGGCCCAGGAGTAAAGAAGTGCCTACGACACTTCTGGATACTGAGCAAGAACTAGTTAGATGCCTTTCCATTAAACTATTAAAGTACCTCTAAACAGCAACCTGAAAGCTCTGGAGCACTCCCCAAGGGAAGGCAATGGCTCTGGGAAGTGCAGTATCCCTAGGAAGTACAACATCACTTTTTCTGGATGCAGAGGAAGACCTGTCTAAAAATATGCTGACACAGGAAATACCTAAGAACATATCCCCCAGATTCCAGTGCTTCCCGTTACCACAGCCCTGTCAATGTCCAAAGAGAGCCATGTGGCCAGCACTGTATCCATGTCCCAGCCTGCAGCTGTGCTCCACGGCCACTGTTGTCACATATGGGTGTGTACATACAAAGTACACATGAACTCATCACATCAGCAAATGGCCCAACCTTACACTCCTAATCAACACTTCCAAGGAGACAGAGGCCCAGCTATGGACGCTATTTTTGGCATTTCTGTGAAAGAAAATTCAATTCCTAATTCTGAGGTGTCCAAAATCTTTTAGCCAAAAAAAATCCCCCAAAAACCACATGTGACACTGTGCAAACAGAAACTTAAGCTAAGAACATGACCAGAAGGAACGGAAGAGGCCCAACACCACACCTACTAAGGCTGTCTATTGCCACACTGACTGCCTTTCTCCAGGCAACTGAGTTATGACTGATTCAGCAGTGGAGACAAGGAGGAAAGGATGAAAGGGCAACAGGTGAACTCTGTGCTTAGGGACAAGAAGCTCCCCCAAAATAAGGAGGTGCTGAAGGGGAAGAACTCACAAGAAATATTTCTTTGAGAAATATAGTCAGTGGCTGCACCATAAACCAAACTGAAGATTAGCACTTTGATACTGGGATAGAAACGAGAGCTAATGCAGAGGTCAGCCCTGAGGATCCCTGACCACCAAAGCAGGGAGGGGTTGTCTGACACCACAGGGAGGAGGCAGCCATAGGCAGGTGACAATGTGTGGCTCTGTAAAGCAACTCACAGCAGCTTTGCAAACAAACAAGGAAAAAAAAAAATCACAGCCAAGACCAATCTCAGTTTCACAGATCTACGTACGCTGCAAAGTGACAGAAATGCCCTTTTTAAATTACTATTATCACAAAGAATCTGGTAACTCCCTATGTGAAGTCCACTATCCCCTCAAACACACTTGGTCAGTGCTGCATCAGCTGCTCAGTCTGTATGGCCACAGAAACCTCCTGCAGAGAGAGTGGATCCCTCTGCCACCTCCCTCAATTTCCCAGCACAGATACTGCTAACAAACACCAGGAACATATCATTCTCCTCCTTTCCCAACGTGTGCTGAAGTCCCGGACACTGACATCTTCCAGCTGAGTTCCTGCTAAAACTCCAGACTCCCTTTTTCACTTTTTAATATACATTGACAGCATGTAATTTTTCCAGGGCTATAAACACAGACACTATGAGACTCGGATTCCCAGATTTTGGTTTCTCAGTGCACCACCTTTTCCCACACACTCCCCACTTCCAACCTTGTAAAAAATACAGACGGGGCACCAGTTGCTGTGCTAGAAACAGCAAGGATCAAGCTGGTTTCTGTAACCGAAGCATGGCACAGAACAGTTCTCTCCCTGACACGATCATTATGCTATTTTTGTCTCACAAAAAATTAATGCTTAGAAATTATCATTATTATTATCACTGAATAGCATTCCTTCCCAAATACCTCAGCTGCTGAGCATTTAACTGCTAGTTTGCCCAGAAGGCAAAAAAAAAAAAACAAAACCCCAATCTGACTTCCTTATAAACAAACATTTTTGCAACATTAAGCAAATGAACTACATTTAAAGTACTTGATTTGTTGAAAAAATATTTAAAGCAAATCTTTTCAAAACCATAATGTCTTGCCTTCGTCATAATTATTGAATCAGAGGGATTCATATGCCAATACCTTAAACTGCAAGAGAGCTCTGCTAATCAGACCATCTAAGCAGCCTCAGGGGATCTCCCTGAGGCTTAATCACTCATTTATTGGGCACTACACAGGCAACAGCCCCAGCTGTCAAACACTCCAGGCAATCATGTCATGCCACAATCTCTGATGCCAGAGATGAGGATCTACAACATTCTACAAGTTAAATGAACAAAACCAAAAAACAACCCCAAAATCTTTATTTTAGGGATATCCCTCCAAAAGCCACAAAAATGATCAAAGGATAAAGGATGATAGAAAAAGATAAAAAAAACCCAGAAACACAATTTGTACAGTTTCTCTAGTCCCAAAATCATGAGCACAACAAAAACTTGCCGAGATATCAACAATTATCATTACTTCGCCAGCTTATTAGCAGGGAAGGCAGCAAGACTACAGAGCTAATTAAACCAGCTGAATTCACTTTGTTTAATGATGCTCTTAAGCCAAAGCCCCTGCAGATGCTTCCCAGCCTGTGCTAGGGACAGCAGAGCACCACCAGCACAACACTCAGCTTTGCAAAATGGTTTCCATTAAACATCTGCACTCAAGTCCACTTAAAAACTGGCGTGGAGTGAGTTAGAACAATTCAGCAGCAACTTGTTTGTAACTAACTGAAGCTTTTCTTTTCTATAATTCACCCTTTTAGTGAACTCACACACTTTGTTTAACAAATCAGAAAGTTGTGATTTTGCCAACTACAGGACCCTGAAATGAACTTTCTCAGTTTCATTGCCTTTTATGTAAAACAAAGACCAGCAACTGATCAGGACTTCCACGTTGTTCGTAAGAAATGAACAAGATGACAGAGTTCAGCCAAAATCTCCAGCAGCAAGAAAGAAGACTTTGCCTGAGCCCACTGTGAGATGCTTTGGCCACCCAAGGATTAAACACTCACCACGGACAGTTGACTCCATGTCGATCTTAGGGGCTTGTAGTGAAAAACCACCTTGTCATCTGCTTTCTGCTCCTGGGGCTCAGACTCTTCATCAGAGTCTATGTCCAGAGCTTTTTCTTTATAGTTCTGATATAATACAGCATTTTCTGTAAAACAACAACAGCATGTCAGTCATTGCAGGAAGTTTAGTTGGTGTTATAAGAACTATAAGTAACATTTGAACAATGAGAGACACCCAAGTATCACTGTGCCACGAGACAAAGATAGCATCTGATCTGGGCTGCACAATGGTGCAGGACAGCGACAATGGGTCACTGTACCACTCCCAAAAAGATCCACACGGACAGAATTAAAGAACAGATGTGGCCTTTGTCAAGAAAAACACAGGACACCATTTTTTCTCCTTGGTTTGCTGTGCCATTTCATAAGCAGCCAGTGATGAGGGACTGGGGCTGTGTCAGGAGCAGGCCTCATCTGCAGGTCTCACCTGCTCTCATCTGCAGGACCATCACAAGGACACTGCCCATGGCAGCCTTTCTTCTGTCTGCTTTAAATACTGTTTACACATTTCACCAAGAGAAGGAAATGATCCCAATTTCAGAGATTTGAGGTCGGAACTATACCAAATAGCAAATTCAGGGCTTGCCTGAGGCCTATGAACCTCAAGACAAAATACACTCATGTATTTGAGTTCTGCCGGTATTAATTCAGTACTATCAGTGGCAAAGAAACAGGTGTAGAGCACACCCTCTCCATTTCCCAACCTCCCTGGCCACACACCCATCGAACAGCAGACAGAAAGGACAGAGAAATTCAACACCAGAATAACCCACAGATGGATTAAGCATTAAGTAACCTCTGAGTACTTTAAGACAGGCCACACTTTGAGTAACATCCAAACATCCCTACAAGAGGAAGGGAAAAGCAGTGGAAGGTCTGGCTGCTCCACACATGGCCCCAGCTCCTGTGGTCTCACACCTGGCTGGGTGGATCTGTCCCACCTGCTCAGACCATACAGCCCTGCCCAAGGGTTATACAAGGTCTGGGCTTTGCATCAGTTCTTTGGGAAGTGTCTCTACAGTTCATACACTTTTATCAGAGGAAATTGTGTACAGCAACTGAATTCTGAGGGGCACTGCAGAGAAAGTTATTAGCTGGGATCAGTCCAAAGCAGAAGGTGAGTGCTGCAGGGATGACCACACGTTTATCCACAATGTACTGCACCTGAGAAGAGTCCCAGGGAACCTGCAGGAAGGCAGTCCCACCTGGAGGAACCAGCCTCACCTGTGGAACCCTACAGAAGTCTCAGGGCTGAGCCTGACACATCCATCAGCTCATCTTTTGGGAGGGACAGGAGGATAAGTGGAAAAGAAGCCTTTCAAACAAACACCCATTTTTAGTCTGCCATTTGATAGTCTTAAAAATATCCCTAAAGTATGTCTAGTGCCAAAATTTTGTTCCACATTTCAGCCAGTTTATTGAAAAACAAGCTGCTTAGTCCTTGGCTACATGCAAAATGATCCTGAAGTTCATGTCTCCTGGGACTGAGCTCATTAGCAAGTGTGTACAGAACAGGACTTACCTTCGCCATCGAATGTCCCTTGTCCTTTCAGCATCTTCTGATAATTTTAGCAGAAAAGAGATATATATGTTAGCAGGAAAATGCAAACTAACCACAGCAGCAAGAATTTCTGTTTCATTCAACACTTAGGCATCAAATTTACAGGCTCTAACCTATAAACTCGGGATGTTGGACAAGTACTCACAAACACAACTGTTTCACACAGAAAGTAAAAAGCTACTCTAGTTTCATTTCTCCCATTCATTGTTTATACATATTTTGCCTAAATGCTTCACTTTTCCTGAGTTTCAAAGCACAGAGTAGTGGTTTGAGAGGGTTCAGTGAACCTGCAACTCATCCCACTGTCTCTGAGCTCTCCTGCGAGGCCACAAGGCACAGGACTGGGTGGTTATCCTTCCACACTCTGCAAACAACCACCACTTTAAGGACTTTGTAAAGGAAGGTTTTGAGAGCAAAACAAACTTCTGAAATACAACAGCTGTTTTGCTGCAGCAAGGCCTGTGAGCTAAGAGTCTATTTAATAAAATGCTACCAGCAGAAAGCTCTGTAAGGACAGAACAGTGTCATGTCCTCCTATTTTCAACATAACTTACTGTTTACGTCTCCTACCAAACCAAACCAGCCCCTATTCTGCAGCTGTTCACTGTTTGATCGATTCTGATTTCATCACTTGCAGCTCTTTCACAAAAACTTCCATTACCATCATTTCAAATTTGGCTGAAAACTGTCACAAAGCTGATAATTATTTTAACAGCTACAGCATCGGCCCTTAGCCTGGGGTACTTTATTACACAATTCCAACCACACCACAGAAACCTGTGAATATATTTCATGCAGTAACAAATTACATTTAGAAATAAGGAAATACAATATTACACTGTATGCTCAAGTAAATTAGTATTTTCAGTAAGTCTTTGTAACTTAATTTTAACACATTAACATGTAATATAAATCTACTACACGCAAGGGATACAACCAAGGTTTAAAAACAGGCATTCTGCTTATACTTGCAGGCATTAAAATTAAGATACCTGATGCGGTCTCTATCAATTTAAAAATCACAGTAATTTTTAAAATTACTTCCAAAGTAACATCTCATATAGGAGAGTGAGGGAGAAGTTCCTTTTCCTGTCTCTGCTCTAGCAGGCAGATTTTATAAAGACATCGTCTCTTACTCCTGTCTACTCTTCTCTGGGAAACAGGTTTTAAAGCATCAGTTGGGTTGGGAAAGCCTCCCTGCATGTGCTGGGGAATCCAGCAGGAAAGGCGAGCAGGAGGCTGCCGGCAACGCCGTTCTGAGCTGCCCAGATTTCAACAGTCCTGTCCCTGCAGCCTCCACCGCCTCGCTTGGAAAACAACACTCGTCAATGATCTGCGAGACTCGCAACTAACAAAAGTTTTGTGTTAGCAAAAAAAGCCAACTGAAAAAACCCCCAGCATTTAAGGAAACTGTAGAGTCAGCAAACCATGCTGCCGCGCACACCATCACCGGCGAGCACACCTTACCTTTATCCTACCCAGGCTCGAAAACTTCTCTTTATCTTCAACCACCGCTTTCAGGATGGGCTGGGACATTCTGTTTTTCTTCTTGCAGTTGGCAGAGCCGTCCAAGTCCACGCCGCTCACCACG
>NW_008689290.1:0-1937 GCF_000695815.1 Acanthisitta chloris
GGATGGGATGGAGCTTCATCCCGGGGGGAAAGGGTGGAGCTTCATCCCGAGGGGATGGGATGGAGCTGCACCCCGAGGGGATGGGATGGAACTGCATCCCGAGGGGAGGGGATGGAGCTGCATCCCGAGTGGGGAGGATGGAACTGCATCCCAAGCAGAGAGGTGGAGCCTCTCCCCACCTTAAAACACCCCGAGCAGAGGAGCTGAACCCTCCCCCCACTCCAAAGCATCCCTAGATGCCCAAATTTCCCTCCCCTGGGAGAGCTGACAGGGCAGCAGGAGGAGGTTGGAACAGGGAAGGGAAGCACTGGGATGGCTGGTGCAGGGAGGGAGAACAGGCTGGACAAACAAACAGCTCTCAGGGCTGATTTGGGGACAGTTTGTCCTGCCTGGCTGGGAGGAGGGACTGGGTGATTTGTGAGGGCTGATGCAGCATCCTGCATCTCCCTCTGCCGCACGCTCCATCCTCTCCCTGCTCCTCTCTCCCTCCAGGTCTGGAAAAAAAGGACAGTTGTCCCCTGAGTTTAGTTGTCTCCCCCACCTTATTGTCACCCTGCCCATTTCCCCATCCCCAACAAGTCTTTAACTGGTTCAACTGGGGCACGTGGCAGTGCTGGAGCTCAGGGTGGTGGCAAATCTCCAGCTTGAGGCATATGGTTGGGTTTGATTTTAATGGGGAGCTCCTAGATGTTTAATAACTTGCATGGCTCTTTGTTTGCTTTTGATAATCAGGCAATAAAATAATTCAGGCTGATTTATACAATACTTTACAACTCTGCTGTGAAGGAAAATACCTCCTGGAACTCACAGACATTTGGCTTTGGTACCTGTTCTCCTTAGCAAAGCCTTTTTATAAGAGAGTAGAGGAATAATAACCCAAGGAAAGACTTGGGTGTGTTACTGAGAAGCCACAAACTGGTGCCATCTGGGTCTGACTGTTGTTCCTGGGCCTCTGTCTCTGGCCACTCTCAGCCTCAGGCTCCCAGATGCTGCCTCACTACAAATAAATAATAACCATTTGGCAAGAGCTCAGGGGCTGGAGCTCTTCCTCTGGGAACAGCCAAACGCTGCTTTGTGTTTGGTTTCACAAACAATCTGAGCTAATTGGGACCTTTCAAACTGTGGTTGCTTTTCTTACAGAGTTCTGGAGCTCTGGACATGTCCCTGCCCTCTACTCCAGACATCAAGATCAAGGAGGAGGAACCAGTGGAAGTGGATTCATCCCCCCCAGACAGTCCTGCATCCCACCCACGCTCCCCACAGCACAAGGAGAAGGTGAGGCTCTCCAGATGTTTCTCCACAAGGCAAGATTTGGACTCTTTAAGGCTTAATTTCCCCTTGGTGGAGAAAGCAAAGGTGTATTTTGGGGAATTTCTACCCTGAAATCTCCTAGTGGGTTTAGCTGGTGCAGAAAACCTTGGGAATGCTTTCCCAGCAGGATGGAAGTGCTAAACAACTAACACATCTCCTCCCAGACCACCTCCCTGTGTCCTGGGAGCTGAGGATTTGGAGGAAAGTGCTAAACAACTAACTCATCTCCTCCCAGACCACCTCCTTGTGTCCTGGGAGCTGAGGATTTGGAGGAGGTTAGTCCAAGTGACACTTTGACCACTTGAATAATGTCCTACCCCATAACTGGGGGAGGGAGATTATCTGGAGTGGGAATTCCTGTGCCCTGCACTGACATGGGATTCATGTGGCTCTGGGTGAGATATTCCCATCCATGATGAAGATTTTGAGTGGGAATTCTGTGGCCTGCCCCAGCATTGGATTGATGTGGCTCTGGGTGAGATATTCCCATCCATGACAAAGATTTTGAGTGTGAATTCTGTGCCCTGCCCCAACATTGGATTGATGTGGCTCTGGGTGAGATATTCCCATCCATGGAGAGGATTTTGAGTGTGAATTCTTGTGCCCTGCCCCAACATTGGATTGAT
>NW_008689291.1:0-16346 GCF_000695815.1 Acanthisitta chloris
GCTGAACCACATCGCCACCTGTGGGTGTCCCGCGGCCCTGCAGCCCCGGCCCGCGCGGCACGCGGGGAGAGCTCCCTGCCCCGGGCAAGCTGTCTGCGCGGACACACCGCGGCGAGGATGCGTTTTCCTTCCAAATACGTACGAAATAAAATACACTTGAGTGGCACCACAGGTATGATTTACACGCAGGAGAAAAGTCTGTTTCTGTCTACCTCCACAGCCTGGGATACGTTCAGTGTGTGCATAAAGCAGACTGGGAGCTTGTGGAAAGCTTCCGCAGTGAAAGGGGGGAGAGGACTGGTGTTGTGGTTAAAAATAATGTATTTTTTTAGCATAGGTCTATGAAATACATCATCTGGATGTGATCTCCTTGTACATATTACATTTAAACATACTCAGCAGTTTTAGATTTGTTATTTAGGATCTGGTACAATTTAAAATATATAAAGTAACAAGGCATGCTACGGGTAATCAGCAGTCACTGATATTTTAGCTCTCTGACAGCTAAGAGCACAAGAGTAGAGCAAATGCCAAGCTAAAATAAAATCTAAGTTGTCTAATTATCTTAGCTTGTAATGGCTGGAAGCTACCAAATTCAGACTCTGGGAGAGCCATTAGGACCTCTCCTTATTGGAAAAGATATGCTACCAAGAAACTCTGCCATAGGCACTAAAATGTTTACTAGTCTTAAAACCGATAGTGATACAAAAAACAGGAATTACCTTCTCAAAGAGCAGTTTTAAATGTCTTCACGATGTCTTCCAAACACCATTACAATGTTTATCTCTTTTTCTGAAATCTGATCATCACTAATTTTTGTGATTAATTTTAACAGAGGAAACCTTAACTGAGAGCATTTTGCAGAGCAATATTTTTCTAATTTTTCTTTTGTGCAGCATCTGCTGTTGCTGTGCTGTCATCTTCGTTATGTTTTTCATTGTCTATGTGCCATAATGTAATTAGTTAGTTCAACATCATCTGTGCTATTAGATGAGATGTTTCTATGGTAAGTTAACATAGTTCTATGTAATTGGTAGATTTCAGCAGTAGGCATGAATGTATCCATCAACTTTAGGTCGATTTGAGTCCACAAGATTTAAATTCACTTGGCATACGTTATCCTAGAAGACTGTTAATTTTGGCTGAATGGATAAAAAACACAATGCAGAAGAAAATCTGTCTGCTTATATCGTGGTACTTTTGGAGTCAGGGAAAGGAAAGCATAAAATTGTTGGCTTAGTAGTTGCAATCTGAATGTCTGGAAAATGTTACAGCCTGTGATCCAAATCATTCTTAAACCTAGACATGCCCCTAAGATAGCAGGTAGTCCAGAATTCATCGGGGTTATCTCCACTCAGGAAAGGAGTCTTGGTTCTCTCCCCACATACTGCCTTCCTATGGGACCTCCCTGAATACTGCATACCTTTGGGACTCTCTTTTCCTTTGCTCATTAGAGAGAAATGTTGAACTGCTGCTTTGAGATCTTCCATGTGGCACTTCGCTAGTCCATGTGTCTTGCAAGCTACACCTTTCAAACAAACAAATTTATAAACCAAACCCTCTGAACACAGTCTCTCCAACAGCCATTTCTTACTTTAACGTAATGCATTTACTCACTGTTGGATCTTCTAGGATCTTCTGGTTTAGGCCTCAAACAATTTCAAGTGTGACTGGATCAAGTATTTAAGTTGTATATCCAATGATACGGAAGAGTCTCATCCTGGCAGAAGCTGGGAAGAACCCTGGATGGCTTCACTCCCAGCTTTCTTTTCTGAGCAGGGGACAGTACTTTTTGACCCAAAGAGTAAGATAAGTCACTTTTAGAAATATATATAGATAGATTTTGACTTGTTTATAAATACAAGTAACCTTATTTACAGGAACTCAGAAGCATGGCAGGTAATTAGTGAGCACAGTTTGCTTAGGTAAGAGCTTGCAAGAACCTTTTATCACTGTATCCATAACTTAGGACAGGAACCAAATAATATAAATGTCAGTAATTACAGATATATATTAACAGTAAAGTCCACTTTTGGAAGAGCTAAGTCTGTATTTGTAGTGACTTCATATGGCCAAAATTATGCTCACTAATTTGTTCTGTGCACATTCCTGTTGGGAGAACTGATACATTACCACAAGTCATCAGTAGCAGCAAGTCCTGGAAGTGAATTCTGCAACTAAAGTCAAAGACACCAGAAATTGTGTGTAATTTTCATTTTAAATTAAAACTCTCTAGAGGCCTCTAGAATATACATCTGTAATGATATGTTCACTACACAAAACAGTCTTACAACTGGAAATGCTGTATGAATTTCGAAAGAGGCTTTACATTCCACAGCCTAATAACAAAGGCATCTTCTAAGCAAATAAGTTAAAATTAATTTGATAGTCTTAAACATATATTGACAATTGATTTTTCTGCTGACAGATCTGTAGAGTGAGATTTTGTCACAGATATGAATATTTTTATGGCTCGTGTGCCTCCATCTTTAATAAGAAAAAAACCATTTGACAAATACTTAAAACTACTATAAACTCATGTAGAACTTAGCCTTTAAGGTAAAAGTGTTTTCTTCACACATACTTTTATGGAACCGGCATTAACATGTTGCCTCTTTTCGCTAGTCACCTTAACAAATGGTCAGATTAGAGGGTGGGACAGCACAATTTGGTGCTCTTTAAAGGCCCAAATTACGGAGAAAAGTAGCCACTGAGCTACTTTAAATTTACAGCACGAAAAAGATCAACTGAAAAGGAATTAAAAAAATAAAAATCTTGACTCATTCAGCTGACCAAAATGCACTTACCTAATGCAGAGGTACATGTTTATAATGCTATCATTTATGGAACATGTTACAATCAAAAATGAAAACTTAACTCTAGCCTTTATTATTTAATTATCTAAGTGAGTTTAAGCATGCAGAAGAAATGAGTAGTATGCCTGAGTGAATAAACAGCATGTTTAGTATTTTTGATGCTATTGTCCACACATAATACCTTTATAATTGCATTGAAATTGTTTTCAAAGATGTGTGTCCAGTAGCAAATCCTATGTCATTAGAATATCTGTCTGTTATGAGTGTATCCAGGAAATGAGTTATTTACATGAACCCATTGCTAGGGAGCAGTACATCTGATATCCTTGTGAAGTTCCCATAACCTGCGAAGGATGCTGTAATTTACAGAAAGGTCTATGACCAATGTTTTGCACCTGCTTTGCACCTATCCACAGAGAAGACCCTTGTGATACTTGGCTTGGGCTGTAGTAAACCAGTGGAGGAATTTTTTGCTCAAGCCATTTTCTCTGTAGGTCTTCAGGGGATGTCCAGAACTTAGAGTTTCAGAGGGGTTTGTTGTATGATACATCATCGATGGGAAGGCACAGTTTTAGCACAGAAGGCAGAGCTAGGTGTTTGTGGTGACTGTTTCTGATGGACATTTGACAGTGGTCATTGTTTCAAAAAGCTGAGAGAAAGCAAGGTACGGACTGAGAATCGAAACACACATTACAGAGATTCCCTGTTGAAGTTGTCTTTTTAATTTAAGGGTTACCAGCATGGTATGAGAAAATGGAGGGTTACAAAAATAAAGAGGAAGAGCAGCCTGGTGACTTGTGTCTGGCAGAAATGCCTCTATCATATCTGATTTGGAATTTACGTAGATGCCAGTAGTTATGACACAACTGTCACTTTAAGTTCACTTAACTGGACATGAAACAATAGTGACAAACAATCAGAATGACAGTTCTCCTTCTATTCTGCAGTGAGGTTCTTTATATCCCAATTCTGCAACATTCCTTCTGTTCACTCCACCAGGCAAATGCACTTCTGTTATTATGATTTCCATGTTTGACTCGGCACAGCCTTGCTGAAAGCAAGAGGGAGAGTTTCTAAGCTTTCTATTCAGTTTTTCAGCCATGCCATTTATCAAAGAGTTTCTTAGTAACAGTTTTTAACACGAACTCGTTAATAGTTACTTTGCTGATGTAATCCATTATTTAAAAACATTGCATAAGAATATTACATTATTTTTCGTAGAAAAATATGGCCCTTTACTCTTAAGTTGTTTCTCAAAACTGGAGTGACACTATACTCCATGGCCATAACTCTTTTTATCATTCTACTATGATTCAGTAGCTTTTGCTGTCTTATAAACAATCTTACAATTAAGAGCTAATGTTAATGGAATAGATTGTTGTCATAGCCTAATGGTTTCCTGCTGCTAGATAAATGCTGTGGCAATGCTAGGACATTTATTGAAAGTAATAGTGAAGACAAAGCTAAGAGATTTATTTTTAAAGCAGGTGTCACAGATCCAGTGACACCATTCTGTTACAATTGTTTTATTTCTATTTCACTAAAAGACTGATGAAGATGGAAGCATTTTGCCTGATGTATGCAAGTGCAGCAAAGTGACAGTGGCTCATTTCACTGTAACTGAATAATCTGCATTGCACTTGGCTCGGGAAGAGATTTATTGTGTGGCTCATCCAATCAGAAAACAGTTTATCCATTAACTATGGCTCTAAAATATGTTGTATTTCTATGAACAAGATGGGGCTTGATGCTTTCTTTCACAGAAGCAGTTAGGCAGAGTTCACAGAAAAGGAGGAAAGCAGGGCCCTACAGTGCCTGCTCCGCCGGTCCATCCAGGAGCCCCTCCTTTCCTCTGTGCCACAGGGACAGCAGCCTGGGCAGAGGGAACCTCTCCACGGTGTGTTCTCCTGAATCAATGGTTCCTTGTCTCCCTTCTGCATTGGAGGGTGTTGCCTCAGTGTGAGCACAGCAGAAATGGCAGCATTGTTGTTACCAGGACTGCTATGCAGAGGGTAGAGAGGAAAGTTTTTGTCTAGTTTAGTATTTCCTCTGGATTTGCATGCACAGGATCTTGAAGTTTTGGAAAATATGCCTTCTTCCTTCACCATGGCTTTTAAAATTGCTCACCTCTGAATTCTTCAACAGACAACTGTGACAAGCAGAGCTTGTAGAGCTTCATAGGCTCTCTCTGCTTGTGTGAACTTGTAATAAAACACCTTGATTACCCCAAATATCCAGCTCCTACAAAACTGGAATCAGTTGTCAGGAACTACATGGGATCCATTCAATTCAACAAGCTTTCTCTGGACAGATATGCCCTAGTTGCCTGACATAGGCTTCAGAAGATTCTTTGTCTTTTCTTTTGAACTGTGGAGCAGCTATTCCAAGTGGCAGTGATGGAGCTATGACAGCTTGAGGATATTCCACAAATAATAAAAATTATGATCCCTTCCCACAAACTCTGATCATTCCAAAGCATCTTTAAAGTTACGTTGTAAAACAGTATAATGACTTTATATAACCATAAAGTCCCTGCTAGGATTTCCTTAAGAAACAAACTAATTTTATTATTAAGGCCCACGGACCTTGACATCAGCAATTCACCACTCCAAGGACTTACTCTCTGTAGCTGCTCAGAGCACAGCTCTGAATTAACTTATAAGACCAGAGCTTGAAGGCAGTAAACAACTTTAACCTTTTCTTGACCCCAGACATCTCACAAACAGGAGTTCAGTAAATGCATAGATTTCACTTTAACCCATGTGCAGGCATTGTAAGAACTAATTCATTCTTCATTTTCTGAGTTTTAAGAAAATTTTTGTACTAATAAATGGGCAAGTGTTACAGCACTTGTTCCAAAGAGCCATCAGATAAGGCTGGTCCTCTCCTGAGCCTAGCTCCTTATGAAAGGAGCCCCAGAGAGAGCATCGCAGAGAAAAGCAGACACAGGAGAGACCTGTAATCCCGACAGAATGACTCCTGGCAGCTGTGAGATCCGTTGGGTCGTCTGAAGAGCACACAGTACAGAGCTCCAGCAAATATATACTCTTCCAACTAAACCTCTGCAGCAGTAGTGTATCAGACCTGATCTGCTAATGTTTGTGCCTTCCGGTATCAATCTCCTATCTGAAGTTTAGGATTCACAGGAACAATCGAGGAGACAGAGAATTTCCACATCTTTAAAATACTGGAGCCACTTACCCAAGTACCTTTCAGGATGTAACTGTGAGTATTGTGAAGTCCTATGATTTTATCAAAATATTTGGTGTATCTGTTTAAAGTCTCACCTCTGGAATCATGGTCTAAAAATGCAAATCTGCTTTCAACTTTTTTGATAGGAATTTTGAGTCTTCATGGTTAGGTACAAACATTAATTCTTAAAGGTCAACCAGAGACAGATAAAGATAATTTGTTCCCATTTAGTATTTTATTTAAAAAATGATTCTTCATTTGATCTAATAAATAGTGAGGAATCATGACTTCTGGATTTTTGGGATTGCCAGTACAGTAACCAAATGTCCTATCACCACATATTGAATCTGCCCAAGGAATCCTCCTCAGTTCAAGGAATTATTAAACCTATTTTGTCAATAGGTTTCTCCACATCACACAGGACTGCACACAGTCAATCAATATTTCCCTTCCATACCTCATATTGCCCCTCCCAGAGGGCCAGAATTCCCCATGTCAGTGAGCCTATCTTAGAGCAAATCCCCAGCCTCTTGCAGCTCTTTTGACTAAGGTGGCTGTGTATATCCCGCCTGGATCCAGCCCAGATGCTTTATTTCTATTGCATGAGATGATTAATTATGTGGTTTCTTTCTGTTTGTCTGATAGACGCTGAGGTAAGAGAGTGATGGTTGCTTAGTGCACTATTATTAAAAAGCTGCTTTTGATAGCCCTGAACAGGCTTGAGTTGTGTGCTATAACTAATCATAAAGCTGCTTGCTTGGAAATGTAATGCTTGTTAATACTATACTGTACTTCTATAAGTAAACGAATATTTGATTGGGTAGAGTTTAACTATAATCAGTAATTAAGGGTCAGCCATCCAGTAAACTCATTAGTTTACACCAATTACATTTGGTATAGTAACTAATGATTTCAGGGATCAAGCCATTTATTTCTAAGCTTTCAAAGTATAATTATTGTGTAAATCAGATAGAGTGTAAATCTTTTCCATACGTTTTGGTTGGTAATTGAGAAATAAAATGGTTTCCAAATGTATTCTCTGTCCAGTTTTTGTTCTGCAGTAGATCTCTCTGGGGACTCTTTAAAGTATATGGAAAAGGTGATGTCAACAGAAGTGTACACTGGGCAAACTGAGACAGGATTAATTAATAGAGATGAAAGAGAAAAGCCAGCCCCTTGCAAATCGTGGTCCAGGCCTCAACTTGGACATCACACCTTAAATGACAGTTTACAATCGTAAGCATGAGTCACACGGATTGACAAGTATTCAAAATAGAAGAGAATTAAAAATCCTTTATGTTTAATGTATAAAGGCCTTTCCAATATGCAGCCTTTAAGATGGTGTAATCTCTAGAGCATATTGCTTTGAAGTTTAATATGTAGCTCCTCACATCCACATAACATTTTCAACACGTTAAACAAATTAGTCTCTGGTTACAGAAGTTTTTAGACATTTACAAGTTGCCATTTAACTAAATTTAATATGTGCCCGCGAAGTTGCTCATGCACTTGTTCATTTAGAAAAATGCACTTTTGGAATGATTAATAAATAAACCAGCCTTTCCTAGGCCTTCAACTTTGGTGTTTATTTGAAAGCAATCTACTTTAAAAAGACATTAATATCCCTGGAATTATTATTAGAATAATTGCTTTTACTCTTCTTGGAACACACATTTTTTCTCATTTCCCTTCAGCACAGACAGCTTTTGACTCAGATATAAACTTCCTATTATTATTCCCCACTCCCCACCCCAAAAATGAAGAATAGGAATTATACACTTTTCACTAAGGAATAATTAATTTGTCTCAAGTATTAGAACAGAGAATTGTAGAATGACTTTGAATGGTAGTCTCTAAGGAATAGCATTGTTTGTTCTCTTCGGTCTTTAATGAGCTTTAGTAAATGGCCAGGAAAAATTACCTTCTTTCTGTAATATGAGAGAAGCGAAGAATGAAGGAAGCTATAGAATCCCTAGGAGAAAAAGGAGCAGACACACACACAGACACGCACACACACACACACATACACACAGCCCCTGTGCCTCATTGCTTCCAATGGTTCATGTTCTCCTTTGGAACTGAGCACTAAAGCTCTAGTTTTCCATTACAGTTAAAACCTATAACGTCCCTAATATTTTTGTAGGAGAGAAAATTCCTGGATGTCTCCCACACACTAACAGTGTCTGGCTTGTGTTGGGGGACAACTGCCTATAGCTGAGCTCTGGAAGTCATTCTGGCTTCCTCTGCTTTGGCATTGATTTTGTCTTTTAAGATTCTTTAGTCTATTTTTGTGGTATTTCCACCATTAAAAGCAATTTCCCTTATAGTGCCCCAGCCTGATGCCCTGTCTTTCAACAGACTCCTTTTCCCTGCACTGCATAATCATTGTCACTCCTCTCCAGAATGGTAACTGAGGCAGCAGTGGCAGGTGCTTGTTTCAGCTATGACTACAAACCCGTCGCCATGCATAACAGAGCACGTTCAGGAGCACCTTTTCCTTCCCTTCCCTCCCCTCCAGCCTCCGTGTCCTCACTACCTAGTTCTGTATCAAGTCAGTGGTGCTGATGCAGATGCCATTGCTGCTCTGGGGTATGAGGGAGCTGACCCACAGCAGTCAAGTGAGATCACCACAGTTCTAAAAGGATCTTGTTGGACAGGGTCTCTCTCCAATCCATCCGGCTGGAGTTGTTCCAGTTTGTATGGAATAATTAAATATTAACTGGATTGCCATGTGTGCTTACTCTCAAAGCATTATTGAGAGTACACTCTTCCAGGGAATACTTCCGTACTTTGTATGGACTGGGGCAGGCCCTGGCAGACGTGGTTTCCCTCCCAGGTGAGTGGCTCCATGACAAGGCTGACAAGTCAAGCACAAGCTCTCCCACTCGAGGAGAGGACTCAGGTCACCTTCCTCACAGAACAGCTGATAATCACTTGGGTAGGGTGCTAATTCAGGGGGCAAGAGATTCAAGTTCAAATTGCCTCGGGCAGAGGCTGAATACAAGTCTCCTGTATTTTGCACCAGCCAGGAGACTGAACCGCAAAGGCTTGGGAGAGGAAGATGGGCACAGGAACAAGGAGGAGAGACGTGCAGAAGGTGACAATGCTGTCATTATTCTGTGAGAAAAACCTGGCACAGGTGAACAGTTCCTAGAAAGTGGCAGAGCAAGTGTTGTAAGTAGGTAAAGCAACACACGGTGTTACAACACCTTAGTCTGATTGTGGCTTTGGATCATGGGAGGTGCTCTCATGGCAGACATCAGATTGCTGACTGGAGTTCAGGGTCACGAGGGATGTGAAGAGACATGATGAAAGTGGGGAGAGCTGCCTGGACCCATCCCAGACATTCAGGGAAAAGATAAAAGTAAAAAGCTGCTGCCAAAGTAAAAATAATTTCTCTGTATCACGGGCTCTCTTCAGTGCAATTGTTAGAGAAGAGTAAATGGAGAAAGATAGTTGAAAGATAGATAGGAGACAGTGAGAACAGGACTAGTAAGTGAGGCAGAAATGTTGGAAAGAAGGAAGAAACATCAGAAAGCAACAGGAGGATTGGACAAAGAAAAAGGAAAACCATGACTTACCAAGACACTTTGCCTCTCATTGCCTCAATCTTCTGGCAATAAAATAATAACAGTAAGAGAATCACAGAGCATTTCAGTGACTTTGAAGTCCATAAATATTTAGCGGATATTTAAGTGTCCTGTTGATCAGGATTGTGTTAAAAAGAAAGCAGGAAAATGTAAGAGAATGTTCTGACAGGTCTAAAGCACTGCTATCAGGAGGAAAAAAAAAGGAACAGGACTTACGTGCTTAATTTTGCATGTGTAACTGAGTATCAAAATCCAGACCCAAGCATACTTATGCCTCTTAATAGTAGAAAAAATCATGCCTATTTCAGACCAGTAAGAACACATGGTTTAAGACATGCAGCCATTCTTTCTTCAGTAACAACCTACTGTGACTCCTATAATTTATTCCTCCCAAGATTCATTTGAACATCTGCAGTATCATTATTTGAGTTTGTTATACTGTTAGCTTTAAAATTTTATAAGCCATACAGTGGGATAGGTGACAAGTTGAAAAGTTAAGGAGGGTTAATTTAGAAGTTTTAAAGCAAAGCTATTTTTGAGTTATACAAGTACAAAAAAGCATCTGAATCCAAACCTCCATGGTTACATTTAAGTAACTCAGAAACTGCTGAAAGGATTTTCTTCAAACTTCACTCAAGACAAATCCCTCTGGGCTAAGACCAAGCATGAGAATTTAACTCAAAAGGTGATTGTTGTCTGAAGGGAGTTTTCTTTTTCTTTTTTTTTTTTTTACTCCCCTCCTTTTGCTTGTTTTGTTTTCAATGTTCTGAACAAAATAAATAGCACTGAAAAAAAAAAAAAGACGATCTGGAGTATAACTGTTTCATATCCATTTTATCATTATAATAATGAAAAAGCTGTTTGTAAACTACCTTTTTATTAAAGCCAGACCCCCCTGCTCTGCCTTTAGCCATGACTGGCAGCCTTGGTACACACCTCGAGCAGGCGTTTGATAATGCTCTGACTGGTGGCTCAACAGAGAAGTATCAAGCTGTACTCTCAGCTGCATCTGCAGCTTCTCTGCATGCCTCAGCAGCTCTGTGTAGCTCTAATACTACCCTAAATGGACAACTGAGGATTCCCCTTAACAGGAAGTCTTTGGAGAGCAGACGATCATCAGCTCTGCAGCACTCTTCCCTTTGCTTCCCATCCCCAGTTCGTGGGAGGTGAAGCATGCTTGATACCTGTAGACTGACCTGAACCATGTTTTGATTTCTCACTGGTCCAGGATTTGGAAAGCAAGAAAGGCAGCTGGTGGTCATGCTTTCCTTGGCTCACTGACTGGCAACTTGGTGCATCTGATCTGGCACTGTCATTCATTCTTCCCCTTTACAGTTGCAACCAAGGGACTCACCTCCTAGTTGCGTAGCTGAAGGAAGCCCCGTAAAGGAAGAATTGGAACAAAGAAGTGGGAAATTTCTATTTCCTTTCTCAAAGCCCTTGAAGTCAGTCCTCTTTAATGGCAGCATCATGGGTCCTGGTAGTCCGATTATCTGGATTTAGAAAAAAAGAAACAGAAAAAAAAAAAGAAAGGACAAGACAGTGGAATTCTTTCTTTTCTTTTGTTCATTTCAACTCTCTCCCACATTTCAGTTTCTACAAATTGTCCCAGGGCAGGCACTAGCCTCTCCCTCCCCCTTTAAGGAGGCTTGTTTCTGGTTCTCTGGCAGCACGTACCACAGTTACTCACTCATTTGTTTGTTTGTCTTTCCATTTGCAACTTTTGCCCCCTCCAAAGAGCTGACTCGCCCAGGGAAATTATAGCAACTTACTTCATTTCTAATGCATTCAGAGAGGCATTTTAATTGTTTCTTTTCATTTAGAGCAGCCCCCAAATTTGGAAATTGTGAGCATCTTAAAATATATTTGCTGAAATAATTTACCACCTTTAACCCAGCAACTCAGACGTATGCAGAAACAGTTCCCCTTGCCTACCTTCCAAATACATGACCTGGATTTAAAGCTGGTTTGGGCAAGGGTCAACTCATTGTTTGTAGCCCTAATACAATGTGGGTTGCAAACTGTGGCAATACTGTAATACATAGGGATTTGTTTCAGAAGAGCCTGATTTTGGAATCAAAATACATGTTTCCTGATGACTGCTAACACTGCACAGTGGGAAATATAAAGGAGCATCAGGAATACAAAGTATTAGATTCAGTTCTTCTTTGTTTTAATTTTGGGGAAGTCTACTGAGGCAAAACAGAGAGGCCTTAGAGTTGGTATCAGGATGTGGTAGCCTACAGAGGGATAAGCAGCTCCTAGAAACTCACTGCTGTACCACCTACAGGAGCAGGCAAATTTTGGCAAGCGTTGGAAAAAAATATAGAAATTTTTAAAAAAAATAAAATTCAAATCACAACATTTAAACAACCACAAAGCTTATCCATTCATAAATGTCCCATCTTGCTCTCCATCACCAAACTTCTGGGGTATCATTTTTCAGTCAGTGCTTGGCAGTCAGCACTTTAAGCTGTCTGCTGCTATCTCATTCATACAGCTTTTTCATTGCAGGTCAATATTATCTGACTAGGTTCAGATTAAATCTTAATACAGCGTTCATCTGAAAAACCCCAACTCCAAGCACATTGAAAAATTGCAGACATAAACAGCACAGTTTCCATGGATGATGACGTATTAAAATGTATTCCAAAGGGAAGAATAGCAGGAAAAAGAGGAACGTGAAGTTGTGATCACAGAGGAGAATGCCCCTTTTCAGCTGAAATTTTATGTAAAAGTGGGAACAAATGTGGCAAAGAGAAGAAAGGTCTGTCTCCTCACTGCTGCTTCTGTAGTGAAGATTTTCACATCAGCCATGGTAAAATTAGACAGAGGAATAGCAGATCTGAATATTGTATGGGAAGATGTGAAATGAGGAAGAGTTCAGTGCAGTTCAAGGATGGCAAAGTATAATGAAGGCAAATGGAAAGTAAGAGCTGAAACTGGAAGAGATGAGCTGAAGGGACCTAATATGAAGACACAAGTCTAATTAATTAAAGACAGGCAAAGCAAGATGAACAGAGAAGACTAATTTAAAATGTCAAAATATATCTTTAGTTGTGGCCATTAAGGTAAAAATAAGGGCAACATATGTAGAAAAACCATGAAAGTTGAGGGATGCAAAATTGGGTTCGAGGATGGGAGTGCTGACAAAACCCGAGACTACAGAGAAGCTCCTCTGGGAGATGACAGCACTGTCTCTAGTGCTTATTGCTACCTTCCAAATATCCAGCATACTGCCCCATTAGCAAAAGGGATCACAAATCACCTCCTAATCTGTTTAAGTTAAGCCAGCCAGATTCATTTCACCTGGTGATGAAGATGGATATGAGCTAACCAGGCTGGCTTTACTTGTAATGCATTAGGGAATGCTTGCTTGGCCTCTTCTGATGGCAGAGATATGGGGAGGGACCAGTGGCAAGCAGCAAAATGTGGCATGGTTTTCAGCTACTAAATGGTAGCTAAAGGCACTGGGGAGGATATTTTTTTGGTCTAGGAGAGCACAAGAGCATGTAAGACTGGAACCAATCCAGATGTGTTAAAAGATGCTAATTTCTTAAGGTTGAATAAAACTCAAGGAAAAATTCATCAGCAGCAATACAGAGAGCAAGAAAAGTGTATCTCTGTACATCTCGCTGATATGAGTAGGGAACACGTCCATCAAGTGAATTGGGACAGTTAGGAAGCACATCAAAAACTGAGCCTGTATACCATTAATTTACCTCTATCATCCAGAGTGGTTCTATTCTCCAAGGTAGGTAGATCATGGGAAGTTTGTTTTGCTTCAGCTGTTGCTATAACATTTCAAAGAGAGAACAAGAATTTTGATTCTAAAAGTGGAGAGATTTTAGAAACATTAAAATAACATATTAAACTAAAGCATGGAAATATTCTTGATAGTCCCCTCTGTGTTGTTCCCTGTAATTATAGCTGAGAATCACAAATCAACATTTTGTTGAGAGGCCACTCCTTCTGTATTTTTAGAGAGGCTGCAGCTCTAAAACCTTTGCCATTACTTTTATATCTATCTTCTATGTTATCGTTTATATTGAGGCTCTTATGTTATTTATATTGAGGCTCTTAATATCTGACTCAGTAGGCCTTATGTTGTTTAGTTCTCCACCATTTATCTGCTTATTTTGGCTGCCTGTCATTCACATTTCTCTAAAGTTCAGCTGAAAACAGTAGTTCATGTTACTGGTACTTTGCAATGCAAAAATTAAGAAGTAGAATTTGCAATCCAAGTAATTCACACAATATTCTTATACAGCACATAATCTGCCAACAGCTAAACTAATCTTGCTTCACAACGTGAGGCTGTGTACATGTGGTTTCTGATAAAAAGGGCTCTGATAGAAAAGTGAAATCAATGGTATAGGCATCATATTAACTCAGAACCAGCTTTCTCAGGTCCATGAAGCTTAGTCATGTGCCTGCTAATTTAGATCTTGAAGGTAAGCAAGAATCTCAGCTTTCCTTTTTAAACAGTGTGAAGTTTCAATCCAATTTACCTTGCGTAGATGAAAACATAAATCAGTAGCTGGTCTCCACTGCACATACTAATTTAATGAGCTGGGGCTTTGACCACATGTGTATATACACTCTGGGAACCTGAAGACCTTTCCCTCTATACTGCATTAGGTTTGGATGCAGGCCAAAGGACTATCTGTAAGCTGAAGGGAAAGGGGAAAGGCAGTCTGGCCTGCCAGTTAACACAAGGGTCTGGAGCAAGGGTATGAGACACAGGTCAGGGGTCAAGCACCATCCATAACCTCCAACTGATGACCAGTTGAAGAAATGCAAGTGATGCTGCAAGCAGCACCACAGCCCAGACAGCAGCCCCAAAACATGTCTCAGGATAGTGTCTGGGGTCGCCACTGCTCAGCTGGAAAGGAGCTTTCCACTCCTGTATCCAGTACAACGCAGATTATCTGGAAGAAAGCTCCAAAAAGAGGGTGACACAAAAATTTCCTCAGACCTACATTATGGCTCATTGTCTGGTGCACTACAAAACAAAGCATATTTGAGGGCTTTGTCTAGTACGTCTTCAAAAAAGGTGCGTAATGACAAGGCTGTCAGAATGCAAAATGAAGTTTCTAATAAAAAGATGGAGGATAAATATCTGTGTACAACCATGTCTGCTTTGGCACCATTCACATTGTGTGACTTTTGTTGACCTGACAAGACTGTGACCTGAAACACAGACTCCAAAACAGCAGCGTCTCCTCAACTTCTGTCTCCTCTTTGCCTTGTCCCAAAGACCATTGACCCAAAGGGATGAAGCCTTGCACTTATCATTCTCAGACCTCCATGCATGTGAGTCCATTCATAAACAGCTCCCTTCCGCTGTACTAGTCTAAACCAATTCTCTACTAGTCTAAACCAATTCTCTTCACACACTTGTCCAGGCAACAACACATCCAGTCCAAAGCTGTTGTTTCAAATGTGCAAAATAGTGAAAATAGACTTCTTCGAGCAGATGCTCCTGACCAGGTAATCTCAAAAACATAACTACGAATGTCAGGTGTCTTTGGCTTCACAGAGGAGATTGAGGTAAAGCTGGGAAAAAGCAGAATAAAGGCAATTGATAGAGTATCAAAAACCAACATGCTGCTGGAACATAAATTCATCATACGGAAGAAGAGATTGCAAGACATATTCAGATAGGGCTACTACTGGTCATCTCTGGTTAGACTCCTCCCTATCTGCTACCAGAAGAATTAAATCTATGTCAGATTTTGCTTAGGTGCCACAGGAAAAAGGAAATTATATTAACCATCCCTGTTAATCTAAACAACAGAATTGGCAATGATCTGTACCCTTGAAATTTATTTTAGAAGCGTGTTTAGCTTAGCTTATCAGATCATGCTTATTAAAAATCAAAAATCAGAAGTTCTGTGATGTGAGAACAAGTTACACTGAGAGTGAAAAGTCAGCACATCCCCAGCCTGTGAGGTGGAAGGGCCAACCACTACCAACATACAGGAAACATACTTTGGGTGGAAAGCTTCTTTGCAGCTTCAGGCTTTGTTAGAGTAACTGAGTTCAGCTCTTAAGATCTTGTTCTATCCATACCTCTAGTTCAGAGTACCTCAAATCTAGGCCTTGCTGAGGGCCCTAGCAAACTACCCTCTCAAATAGGGTATTCCTCTAGGCTGGGGTCTCTTGGTGGAGTCCTGCTAAAACCAAAATGACTTTGCACAGGCACAGGAATCCCTGCTGTCAGGTCCTAGACCACAGTATAAATAAAGCTTGCCCAGAAAACAGACACACGGGTTTTCTTCCTTGAAGAAAAGCCAGCAGAAACAATGTGATTGTATTTCTTTTTCTCTTAGCTACATGAGAGTGTCATTTATTTTTTCATATTTTCATTATGCAAAGTCACACTGGACTGAAAAGTGCAAGTATTCCCTTCATTCTACTGTTGTTTGGCTTCTTATTAGAAATGTTATCAGAAGGTAAGCACAATGCACAGGAAGGTTTGCTGTGCAGTGCCAAGGTTTTAATACTGTACCACACCATGTCGACAACTCAGAAGTATTTTAACAGGTTAAAACTATTTTTGGTAATTACAAAGAAGCTGGAAGGAAAAGCATCCCCTCAAGCTGACAACATATATTTTATACAGAAAGAGACAAGATATGAGACCATGAAAATTGCACAGACACAAATATTTGAGATGTAACTGAAAGGCAGAAAAATATATTAAAATGTTCATTGATTGAGCAACATGGAAAGAATTCTCTCA
>NW_008689291.1:16369-17565 GCF_000695815.1 Acanthisitta chloris
CTGAGAAAGCACAACAGATACAGTTTTTGTGACAATACTTAACACTTCCACCTGAGATTTTACAGCCATTTCTGGATATTGATGACTGTCGCTTTTGATATAGCTATTACTGCTTTTTTTTTTCCTTTTGACAGATAGAGAAACCAGGTTTTCAAATGACTAAGAGACTTTCCTAAGGTCAAACAGTGACTCAGGGACAAAGACAGAAACAGACTAGTTCTCCCCAATCTTATTCTCAATCTACCCCATTAACAGATTGTAGAGCCATGAAAAATGATCTCTTCTCTGTGAAAAGGTAGGGTTTGCAAGGAAGATAACAAGTTCCACCTGTCTCTCCAGCTGATATTAGCAATAGTGGAAATTTCATTCTGCAGAAAAACTGCCGATGCAGCACTTGTAAAAAAACTCCAAATTCATGTGCAGATCAGACACTGCCGACGCGCTCTCAGCAGCTGCAGCTACCAACACTTGCAGAGAGTCATTTGAACTCATCAGATCTGACTCTGGGACAGACAGCACAGCCCAGATGGCTGCACACAAAGCCTGCTGCCTCACAAGGGTGAGGCACTGAGCGGTTGGGGCTGTAGGTCTGTGGGCCCCAGGTTGGGGTGGGAGAGAGCAGCAGAGCCAGGAGGTGCAGGATGCTGACAGCACGTGTGCACGTGCAAGTGTTTAAAGGGTTGTTGTAGGGGACTACAGGAAAGCCTACAGTAGACATACTGCCTTGGGATGTTTTCTCTACTCTGTTGCAAAAAAGCAATAAAAATATCTGCTACTCTGAGGGCTCTTTTTCTGCTTAACCAGCCCCTTTATTATTATCCAGCTTCTCTCAGGACATAGCCTGTCTTCTGACAAGTCTGTACTGCTCCAAAGGGCAGAGCTCGGGTCTGAGGGAAGGGGATGTCGACACACACCTTTTCATGTGCCTGAATTCTCTCCACCACAGGTCAGATCAGGATGGATCTGGGGGTGTCCATCCGTAGGTTCCTCAAGGCTGGGCTCAGCACGGGGTGAGAGCTGCACCAGCCCCACCACCCAGCCATGAGCACCCAGGGCAAAAGGGATTTCACAAGCGCCGGCCGCTCACATCCCGGCAGGAACCAGCTGGAGGAAGCTTGGAAAGCCCGGCCTTTTTATTCCCCAGAATTAAGACTTTGATTAGCTGCTGGCGCAAGACCAAAACTCCATCTGAAATG
>NW_008689291.1:17733-18185 GCF_000695815.1 Acanthisitta chloris
CCTCCGTGCTGCTCCAAACCCTCGTGCCTGCAGCCCAGCCCGGCCCAGCCTTCCCTGCCTGCCCTGGGCTCCCATGAGCTGAGCCTGCCCCGAGCTCCTCCTGCGCCCGCTGGGGCTGGGGACCTCCACCCAGACCCCCGTGGTCCTTCCTGAGCACCTCATGATAAATTCTATAATTGTTCAGCCCTTACTACCAACACCAAGATACATCACTCAGAGCAAGTTAGCTGAGATTCATTAGAATAAGACATCTAGTAGGCACATGTACTTTATTAGCCTCTTACACCAATAGTTTTAATTAGGTACATATTTCACAGCTCCGGAGCTGCTCGACTGAAGGGCTGCTTTTATCTCTTTTATTTACAGTAACAAGCTATCAAACAAATGCCACCATAATTAAACTCAGATGCAAAAAAAAAAAAAAAAAAAAGAAAGAGAAAAAAGGAATTTTT
>NW_008689291.1:18574-18794 GCF_000695815.1 Acanthisitta chloris
GTGCGCAGGGAGCGCTGCCGCGGGGATGGGAAAAGTGATTAAAACCTAGAACGCCGCTAAATTATTAATGAGGAATTTAAACGATGTTATAAAAGAGGGAAATACAGCCGAAAATGTTACACATTCATGGAACTTTTACTCATGCATAATAATAAGTCGAACACACTTTAGTGTAAAGCTGCGGAATGACGGGGCGGGCAAGGGCGCCACCTCCCGGCGG